>NW_007773809.1:0-4287 GCF_000696425.1 Galeopterus variegatus | reverse complement strand
GTGAATTTGCTGGTTTGTGCTGTTAAACAAGGCTGGCTTCCTGTAAGTACGGCTGTCCCACTCGCAGGCTCCCTGGGAGGCTGGGCTGGAATCAGCTGAGTGGCAGATAAAGTTCCACCCTCCCTCATAAACCCTGAAAATGTTTCCATTGCAAGCACGTTCACCCGAGCAGTCTCTACAAAGCAGCGACATACCATGAGCGCCCCGACCAACCAAGAAAGAGAATGGCAGCGTCCCTGGGGGCCTGGCCCCTGACTGCGTGCCGACCAGCCACTTCTGCAGCAGGGCCCAGCACGGTGGCCCACAGCCATCTGCAAGGGTGTGTAATGTGCAGACAAATAGAGAAAGCAATAGGAGAAATTTTGTGCATAACACGACTGCATCCGTGTTGAACACAGCTACACACACTCTCAGAAGGCGAGTTTATTCCTGCCATCTTCTCCAGGGCACCCACTCCCATGCTTGATGCGGAACTGCAGTTTGGCGTGATCACCTCCACTGTTAGCGTCAGGCTGGCAGCTACCACTCACCCCTCTTACAGGATTCCCACAGCCACTCTGCTTCGGAGTCTGGTCTGCACTGACCTGCAGCCCAGGCATCACCGTGGCCAGAGCCCAGCTCACCCCGCAGTGCTGGAGCCACCCAGCTGCCCGCCACAGTCTGCTTTCCTTTTTCCTGAGATTGTGTCCAAACAACAACTCTCACCCGCCCTGCCCTGCAGCTTGGGCGCAATGTCCCCAAGTTTCCAGTGGGAAGTGGGTGGAGGTGAGGTGTATCCGAGCTGGCCTGGTGTGAGGAGGAAGGAAGGACACTGTGCCCCGTGGTCACCCCACACCACCATCCACCTGCCCTGCCACTGGCCCTCCAGCCAGGAGGAAGGTGAGAAGCCAGGAGGACACAGCCTGGGCCCGAGTCACCGCGACAGCAGAGCAGTCCACCTGCATCCCTAGACGCTGACATGAGGGAACGGACGCCTCCTCCTTCCAGCCTCTGGTGCGTCGGGACTCTTCGTAACCTCGACGTTTCCCTAAACACAAAGGTGCTTTGCCAACTCCTCCCCAGAGGTAACAGAAAATGAGACTTAATGTAGCTCACACTTCCTCAACCACAGCGCACGCTGAAGAGATGTGTCTCAAGACCATTACTCATGCGACGGTGCTTAAAGGCATGCCCTCGGGAAGAACCCTGGGGTCCAGCCTCCCCCAACTCTGCTGTCTGCTTTCAGGAGATGCTTCCCTGAAACCACGCAGCCTGCTCAGTTTCCTCGACAGCCACGCTTTGCAACTGTCCCGTTGAGCCTAAGGCGGCAGTGCCATCATGTGTCTCGTGATCGATTTCTTCTAACCCTGTAATTATTGGTTACAAGATGTTCTTAATGATGAATTCCAGAAGAACCAGCTTTCCAAGATAACTCATTCTGGGCCTGGTACTGGCACAGCCTCGCTGCAGACAGGCTTATACTCTGATGGGCTGGGCCATGGACCTTCCACCAGAAGGGCCTTCGATGCCCTTGTTCAGCCCAGACCCCGCCCAGTGCTATTTGTACCAGTCTGCTCCAGACCTCGGTCACCTCCCACACAAAAGGTTATTTTATTACACACTGTAGTGGGTTGGATAGTGCCCCCAATAGATATGTCCCCAGAACCTGTTCAGGGGACCTTATTTGGAAAAAGAGTGCTTGCAGATATAACTGAGAATTTTGAGATAACATGATATAGGTTTAGAGTGGGCCCTAAATCCAATGACAGGTATCCTCAAGAGAGATGGAAGAGGAAACAGATGCAGAGGAAAAGCGATGTGAAGATGGAGGCAGAGACTGGAGTGATGCGGCCACAAGCCCAGGGACACCTGGAGCCATCAGGAGCTGGAAGAGGCAGGAAGGATCCTCCCCAGGAGCTTCTGGAGGGAGCACGGCCCTGCCATCTGTGGATCTCAGACATCTGCCCCAAGAGCTGGGGGAGAATCAATTCCTGTTGTGTAAAGCCCCCAGTGTGTGGTCCTTTGCTATGGCTGCCCCAGGAAACTCACACAGTCCCTGTTGTGTAGGCTCCCAGGAGTGTGGGTCTCCTTAAATGGAAGTAAAGGCTGGATCACACACCCCTTAGAGTCAGCAATGGGGTCACTGGGAGTCCAGGCACAGTGTCTGGTCACAGGCTGCTGGAGGGCATGCCGTGGGCCCATCCCAGAGGCTGTAGCCCATGACCAGATCCCCCACCATACACAAGCCACAGTAGGAGGGGCAGGTGCGTCTCAGTCAACCTCTGATTGTGGAGACTCCAGCATCACCATTCACACTGGTGATTAGGAAGCCACCAGCCACCTCTGCGAAAACCCACTTCCGACATTTGCATTGCAAATGAACAGGATTCTGAGGTTGACCGGGAGATGGGGACTTGATCACAGTCACCAGTGGTCAGTCCTCATGAGAAAGCTTGCAGGCCCCCAGAGCCAGCCTCTGGTGAATGTGAGCTGTCCCCATGCTGACTGCTCTTGCACTGGCTCACCCATCCCTCGCAGGGAACACCAGGCCAGATGTGTGCAAAGATGTTAGACACCAAGGAGCAGATGCTGGCCAGGAGCCAGGTGAGAGGCACACAGTGCTGGAGTTGAGTCACACCTCCTGGTTTCTGGCCCCAGCTGCTCTTTTTATCTGGGTGGATTAACCTGGGCTATGCCTCCTTAAGGCTTTTTTCTTGCTTCCTCACCTCTGCCTGCTGTAGGAGAACTTCAGATGGCAGGTGTGGGAGCCGCACCCACCTCATCAGCAGCTCGCTGTCCAGCTCTGCCTGTGGTGGGTCCAGCAGGCCGCTTCAGCTGGGTACTGTGGGGCCTGGGAGCCCTCGCACCCCTCCTGGCCTGCAGCCCTGCAGCACTGATGGAGGCAGGAAGTGCAGCCTCAGGGGCACTGTAGCTGCAGGGAGGGCGATTTATTCAGACCTCTGGGTCTGTGGGGCCTGGCCTTCCTGGGCCTGCCTGCCTTGGGTTGGCCTTGGAGGGGTGGGGCTGCCCAGGCGGGCTGATGGTGGCCCATCAGGGCAGCGCTGGGAACTGTAGTTGAAGAAAACCACCTTGCTGTGTCCCAGCCCAGTCCCAGGAACAGGTCCCAAGGGTCAGCAGGGGTCAGCATGGGCCTGGGGCTGCTACTCTGGTTTGTCTTCTTAAAATCACTTTCACCATTCAAAAGTGAACGACTCAGTGGTTTTTAATACATCACGTTGCAGTGCAACCACCACCTCTATTTAGACCCTGAATATTCTCATTACCCCAAAAGGAGACCCCGTCCCCATCAGCAGTCACCCCATCCCCCGCCCCGGCTAGCATTGATCTGCTTTCTGTCCCTGTGGACTTGCCTGTTCTGTACACACGTAGAAACAGCCTCACATGCTTTGTGCCGTGTGTGTCTGGCATCCTCCCCTCCGCTTCTTGTGTGAGGCTCACCCTGAAGCATGTCACAGCTTCAGGTCTCAGTTGAACAATCTCCATGGCGTGGACAGACCATGTGTGTCCACCAATCCATGCACAAGGGATGCCTGGGCTGTCCCTGCTCTGTATCAATGCAAAGTTCGGGAGGATGGCCTCCCACTGTCACCACTGAGGGTCTCTGAGGGCCTGGGATGTCCAGTGCAGGGCCCACCACTGAGGACTCCCCTCTCGTTTGGGCTCCTTTTGGGGGCTGCCTCTTCCCCGGCCCCTCAGCTGGGCTGGCTCCCTGGCAGGTCAGAGTTGAGCTCTGAGGCAGGTGCTGTGAGCAGAGATGGGGAGTGGAGGGGTAGCCGTGTCCCCGAGTGGCACTTCCTTCTGTGTGACCCTGCCCCTGACTTCCTGCCAGCCCTGCCAGGTCTCCAGGACACAGGGGTCTGAGCAGTTCCCACCACGAGGCACCTGTTCCTTATCCCCAAAAGCTCTCCTGGAACCAGTCAGGGTGCTCGTGGCATTCCCTCTTAGCAAGGGTCTCCTAGAGATGTGCCTGCAGCTGGGGCTCTTGTGCTAGAATTCCACCTTCCTGTACGTGAGACTCTGTGGTCAGCTGAATGCTGTCCCCAAAGATGCCCACGTCCCCATCCCAGAACCTGTGAGTCGGTCTCTCACTTGGCAAAGGGACCTGGCAGATGTGATTCGGTTAAGGATCCTGAGATGCAGAGATGGCTCCAGATTGTCTGAGTGGGCTCAATGTCATCACAATGTCCAGAGAGACCCAAGCCGGGCACTATTTCAGCTAAAAGCCCTTATTCCAGTAACATGGAAGGGAGACTGAGCCAGGTTAGTTTCCGCCAACAAAGGAAAGCA
>NW_007773808.1:0-4287 GCF_000696425.1 Galeopterus variegatus | reverse complement strand
TTTGGCCAGACCTATGTCTTGAAGTGTTTTCTCTATGTTTTCTTGTAGGACTTTTATATTTTGGGGTCTTACATTTAAGTCTTTAGTCTTTTAGAGTTGATTTTGGTATATGGTAAGAAATAGGGGTCCAGTTTCATTCTTCTCTACATGGATTTCCAATTTTCCTGACAATATTTGTTGAAGAGACTGTCCTTTCCCAATGTGTGTTCTTGGCTCCTTTGTCAAAAATCATTTGGCTGTAGGTATGAGGATTTATTTCCAAATTCTCTATTCTGTTTCATTGTTCTGTGTGTCTGTATTTGTGACAGCTGTTTTGATTACTATATCTTTGTAGTGTATTTTGGAGTCAGAGAGTATGATACCTTCCTCTTTGTTCTTTTTGCTCAGGATTGCTGTGGCTATTAGGATCTCTTATTGTTCCTTTTGAATTGTTTCTTCTATTTCTCTGGAGAATGTTTATCCTTGCTGTTTATTGGTTTTCTGCATTGATTAGGGTTGATTCCTTTCTCTTTCTAATTTGTATATCTGCTCTACCAGTAAGTTTCATATTTTCAGTTCTTTTCATGGTGGTGGTAATCATTCTTTCTCTCCTAGATAAAGGACTCCCCTAAACATTTCTTGTAAGGCCAGTCTGGTGTGGATGAGTTCTCTTAATTTTGCTTGTCTGAGAAAGACTTTATTATTCCTTCATTAATGAAAGATAGCATTGCTGGGTATATAGTCATGGCTGACAATTTTTTTTTTTTTTACTTTTGAATATATCATCTCATTCTTTCCTTGCCCGTAGGGTTTCTGCTGCAAAGTCTGCTGTTAGTCTCATGAGATTCCTTATAAGTGACTTGACAGTTTTCTCTTTCTGTTTTTTAGAATTCTCTCTTTATCTTTAATTTTGGACAGTTTGAGTATAATGTGTCCTGGAGATGATCTACTTGAGTTGAATCTCTGTGGGGACCTTATAGCTTTCTGGATGTTCATATCTTTCCTGAGACTAGGGAAGTTTTCAGCCATTATTTTATTAAATAGGTTTTCAATATCTTTCTTATTTTCTTCTCCTTCTGGAATGCCAATAATTTGAATATTTGTTCACTTTATAGTATCCAGCAGATGTGTAAGCTTTGTTCATTCTTTTTTATTCTTTTTACTTTTTATTTTTTGTCTTCCAGTGTCATTTCAAAACTGCAATCTTCAAGATCAGAGATTCTTTCTTCTGCTTGAACTATCTGTTGTTGAGACTCTCAAGTGTATTTTTTATTTTATTTAATGATTT
This sequence comes from Galeopterus variegatus, assembly GCF_000696425.1. Taxonomy (NCBI): domain Eukaryota; kingdom Metazoa; phylum Chordata; class Mammalia; order Dermoptera; family Cynocephalidae; genus Galeopterus; species Galeopterus variegatus. The sequence goes on along the minus strand of NW_007773808.1, from coordinate 3,020 downwards.
TTTCAATTCCAACATTTCTGTTTGTTGTTTTTTTAATGATATCTTTTTTTTGGTGGCTTTCTCATTCATATTGTGAATTATTTTTCTGAATTTGCTAAACTGTTTGTCTATATTCTTTTGTACTTAACTGAGTTTTCTTAAGATAGTTAATTTTAAGTCCTTTTCCAGAATGTTGGCAATTTCTTTTTCTTTGGTTCAGTTACTAGAGCTTTGTTTTGGGTTTTTTTTGATGTTGTAATGTTACCTTGTTTATTCATGTTTCTTGTTTCCCTGTATTCATATCTGTGAGTCTGGTGGAAAGTCACTTCTCTGAGTTTTGTAGAGCAGCTTTCACAGGAAAGGACTTTCACCCACAAATGTGTCCCAAGGTGTTGATTTGGTAGAAGGCAATGGCTTTGTTCAGGATGGATGCGGTACTGTAGACTCTGTGTAGTTTCTTCAGCTGTAATCCACTTTTGTTATATCTGTGAGTGACTCAGTGACCTATGCTTAGAAGGTTTGTGGCACAGCTTTGCCAGGGTAGGGATCACTGGGTTGGTTCATGGACTAGGAGTGTGCACATGCACCTTGTGGGGCAGTCATCTCAGGAGCTTGATCACTGTGGATGCAGTTGCTAGATCGATTCTCTGGCTATGGGAATGGGTGTATGGCAGGTCAGGTTCTTTGGTACTGGTTTGCCAGTGGCAGGATCACCATGCTGCTTCTCTGACTAGGGTTGAGTCCAAAGAGGCATGCCAGCCAAGCTGTTTCTCACATAGATGCATGTGTGTGCAATGGCTCAAAGACTCAGGGACAGGTCTTCCATGGGTGTGACAACTGAGCTGTTTCTCTGAGATAGGGATGTGTGTTGGTGGCTCTTCCACTGTGCAATTTCTTGGGGCCTGATGTGAGGTTGTGCTTCCCTTGGAGCAAAGCAGGAGCTCTGCTCTTGGCAGAGCAGCCCCTGAGCCACTTCTCAGGAAGTGGGCAAGGCTACTTGATGAGGCTAAAGTTAGAGGCCCGTCCAGCTTCTCCTCAGGCTGTTGGCTAGGCTGCTAAGAAGGACTCTGGTTTGGGGCCTGTCCAGCCACTTCGAAGGTGGTATGTGGGGCCACTAGGCATGACTGCAGTGAGGCGGCCATTCAGACACTTCTGGGTTGTTGGCAAGGCTACTAGGCAGAAGACTCTGTGTAGTTTCTTCAGCTGTAATCCACTTTTGTTATATCTGTGAGTGACTCAGTGACCTATGCTTAGAAGGTTTGTGGCACAGCTTTGCCAGGGTAGGGATCACTGGGTTGGTTCATGGACTAGGAGTGTGCACATGCACCTTGTGGGTCAGTCATCTCAGGAGCTTGATCACTGTGAATGCAGTTGCTAGATTGATTCTCTGGCTATGGGAATGGGTATATGGCAGGTCAGGTTCTTTGGGACTGGTTTGCCAGTGGCAGGATCACCATGCTGCTTCTCTGACTAGGGTTGAGTCCAAAGAGGCATGCCAGCCAAACTGTTTCTCACATAGATGCATGTGTGTGCAATGGCTCAAAGACTCAGGGACAGGTCTTCCATGGGTGTGACAACTGAGCTGTTTCTCTGAGATAGGGATGTTTGTTGGTGGCTCTTCCACTGTGCAATTTCTTGGGGCCTGATGGGAGTTTGTGCTTCCCTTGGAGCAAAGCAGGAGCTCTGCTCTTGGTAGAGCAGCCCCTGAGCCACTTCTCAGGAAGTGGGCAAGGCTACTTGATGAGGCTAAAGTTAGAGGCCCGTCCAGCTTCTCCTCAGGCTGTTGGCTAGGCTGCTAAGAAGGCCTCTGGTGTGGGACCTGTCCAGCCACTTCGATGGTGGTATGTGGGGCCACTAGGCATGACTGCAGTGAGGCGGCCATTCAGACACTTCTGGGTTGTTGGCAAGGCTACTAGGCAGAACTAGTTGGGACTGAACTGCCTTGAGACTTCTCTAGGAGGGTGTGGATGCACTTTATTTCCATTGACCTGAGGTTGTATTCATTAAGGTAGAGAGTCATGAACTGTTTTTCCAGGTTGGGGGCTCAGGTACACACAACTCAGGCAGCTGGCAGGGCTGGAGTATAGAGAGAATGGGGTGTGTTCTTTCTGAGGAGGGTCTGCTTGTGTGATCTCTGTGCAGTGACATGGGAGTGCCTCAGTTAGCTCCCCAGACTGTAGAACTAGAGTCACATCTGCTGTGAGCCCAGGCTTCAAGCTGCTGGAATCAGTGCATTTTAGCCTGTCCTGTGACTATGCTGGGTGGAGGGTAGAGGTTGGGGAAGCACTGGCCTCGGGCAGGACAAATTCCCAGGGTTACTGGTGACAGGGCAGGGCACATTCCTGGCAATAGCTCTAGTTTCAACATATTGCTGTCCTGCATTGGCTTGGGTACCAAGCATGGGGGATGGGGAGTGCTCAGTTTGCGTTATTATTCTAGAGCAGTGCCGTGCGTGTCTTTTAAGCTGCTCGTCATACTTGGCTCCAGGGTTATCCTGCCAAAGGATCTGTGGCAAGGAAGAGGGTTGCTGTGAGTTTTTTTGCCTACCTTTTGACTACAAGAGGACGTTTCTACTGTGACAATCACAGTATTGGAGACATGGCAACAGAGACCATGTGCTGCTGTCTCCTCCCTGCCACAATCCTTGGCTTTCATGCTCCACAAGGATCTCATTCATCTCCAGCTGCACTCCTATACTCTCCCATAGATGCTCCCATCAAATTTAGCTGTCTCTTTGTTCTGTTCCTTTTCTGTGGGAGGAACATGCTCTGGGCACCTCTAGTCCACCATCTTGCCCTTCCTCCTGCAAACTTGATTCCTATTTCTTATAATGGTTCCTTAACTGATAATATTTGGATGGCAATTAGCTCCATAGGTCTGCATTTTAAGAATAGAATTAAAGATACATACTTAGAAATTATTAGAGTATAGTTGTTAGTGACTGACATGACATTGAAGGAGGTCTTCCAGGAATTTTTTGCATGTTGAATGTTGGAGAGCATCAATATCAAATGAAGGAACAGAAAGAGAAGCTGGGAGTG
>NW_007773807.1:2741-4287 GCF_000696425.1 Galeopterus variegatus | reverse complement strand
CGACACTAAGGGTTGCGATCCGTTGCCGGTCACGAAAAAAGACAAAAAGGAAAAAAAAAAACTGCTTTTTGTTTTGTTGATTAAACTACAGTCTTTTTAAGCTATTGTAAATGGAATTGTTTTCTTAATTTTCTTTTTGGTTTCTTTTTTTGTTTTGTTTTTTGATTTTGGTTGTTGGGCAGTACAGAGATTGAACCTTAGCGTTATCAGCACCATCTTTTAACCAACTGAGCTAATTCGCCAGTCCCCCCCCTCTTTTTTTTTTTTTTTTGTTAATTTTATTTTTGGAGTGTTCATTGCTAGTGTGTATTGAAACACAATTGATTTTTCTGTATTAATCTTGTATCCTGCAACCTTGCTGACCTCATTTATTAGTTCTAACAGTTTTTTTAGGGATTCTGTGTTGTTTTCTATACAAAAGATCATGTTATCTGTAAACAGAGATAGGATTACTTTCTTTCCAATCCAGGTGTCTTTTCTTTTTCTTGCCCTAATGCCCTGGCTAGACCTTCCAGTTCAATGTTGTATACAAGTGGCAAAAGTAGGCATTCCTGTATTGTTCCTGATCTTTACAGAAAAGCTTTCAGTTTTTCACCATAAAGTATGGTATTAGCTGTAGATTTTTGTAGGTACCCTTTATCAGGTTGAGAAAGTTCCTTTCTATTCCTAATTTGTTGAGTATTTTTGTCATAAAAGGCTGTTGGATTTTGTCAAATGCTTTTTCTGTGTCTGTTAAGATGAATATGTAGATCCTTCCATTCTTTATTCTATTAATAAAGTATATTACACTGATTGATTTTTGGATGTTGAACCAACCTTGCATTCCTGGGATAAATCCCACTTGGTCATGTATATAATCCTTTTAATATGCTGCTAGATTTGGTTTGCTAGTGCTTTGTTGGGGACTTTTGCATCTGTATTTCATAAGGAATATTGGTCTGTGGTTTTCTTTTTTGTGATATGTTTGTCTGGTTTTGGTATCAGGGTAATACTGGCTTTATAGAATAAGTTAGAAAGTGTTCTTTCTTCTATTTTTTGGAAGAGTTTGTGAAAGATTAGTGTTAATTTAACATTTTGTAAAATTCACCAATGAAACCTTGTCCTGGGGTTTTCTTTGCGTGAAATTTTCTCATTATTACAGATCTACCTAGATTTTCTTTTTTTAAAGAGTCAGCTTTGGTAGTTTGCATCTTTCCAGGAATTTGTCCATGTCACATAGGTTATGTAGTTCATTGGCATACAATTACACATCGTATTCTCTTATAATTCTTTTTATTTCTGTAAGATTGGTAGCAATGTCCACTTTTTCATTCCTGATTTTAGTAATTTTAGTCTTCTCTCTTTTCTGCTTGATCAATCTAGTTAAAGGTTTAGTAATTTTTTTTTTCCTTTTTGTCTTTTTTTCGTGTCCGGCAACGGATCGCAACCCTCAGTGTTGTGCCCGTACCGGACCGGGACCAGCAACGGGATCGCAACCCTCGGCGTCGCGCCCGCACCTCGCTCAGCCAGTGAGCGGGAACCGGTCTGTATGTGGGATCCGAACCCT
>NW_007773807.1:0-2178 GCF_000696425.1 Galeopterus variegatus | reverse complement strand
TGCGCCACCAGGCCGGCCCCAGTAATTTTTCTGATTCTTTCAAATAACCAACTTTTGGTTTTATTAATTTTCTGTTTTTTAATTCTCTATTTCATGAATTTCTGCTCTGTTTATTTTTTTATTCCTTAGAGTATTATTATCAGTATTCTGCCAAAAATACTTTCCATTGGAAAATATAAACAAAAAGTAAAAGTTATGAGGGTAGATTTTTGTTTAACATGTTAGAGACCATTCACACTCCCTTTTCAGCTCTCCAACTTCCTTAATCATCATATTTAGTCTTTTTGAGGTACACTTAAAAGTACTACAGTTAACCAGCTTTCATAAATGTTTAAATTACTAAAGTACTTCTATGGGTCTAAGGAAAATGATGAAGACTATGTTATTCCTAGGTATTTACTTAATGGACTCCTGGTTTTTGTAATCTAGTTTTCATCTCCAATGCAGACCAAATTGTCTAAATATTTGAAATGGAATCCCAGTGCCAACCACTTCTTTTTCCTTTTTTTTTTTAAGTGCAGTATAATTTGAAAACTGCACACAAATTTCAAATGTACAATTTGATCAGTTTTGACAAATGCATACCGTTCTTTAACTTACACCCTTTTCAAGATGTAGAACATACGAGCCATCCTAGAAAGCTCCTTTGTGTCCTACACTCCATCAATAACTATAAACTCTTGCCCTGTGTTCCTTAACAACCACTGTTCTTAATTTTTCTCTCTATGCATTAGCTTTGCCTATTCGATATCTTCACATAAATGGAGTCATGAGTTTATAATGACTATGAACTCATTTTTTCTGGCTTCTTTTCACCTGATATATATTTCAGATTTTCATCCATGTTGATAATTGTAACAGGAATTTATTTCTTTTTATTGCTGTATAGTACTGCATCATATGAATGTACCCAATTTGTCTATACCTTGTCCTGTTGATAGATAGTAGGGTTATTTCTACTTTTTGGCTATTGTGAATAAATCTACTGTGAACAAATCTTTGTGTGGACAGAGGTTTTATTTCTCTTGGATAAAAACCTAGAAGTGAAATTGCTTGATCATGTTTTTGATGCTATTGTAAATGTTTTTGTCCTTTTAATTTTATTTCCCAGTTGTTCATTGGTAAAATAAAGAAATTACAATTGATTTTTGTATATTGGTTTTGTATCCTTTGGATACTTTTTTTCCCCCTTGTATGTATTATGTCTTTTTAGTTTATCAGCTTTTAAAGTTTCCCTTTTTTTTAATTTTTAATTTTTAATGATTTAATTATTTTGTGTCTTGGTGTGGTTTTCTTTGTACATATCCTTCTTGGGGCTTTATTAACTTTTTGGATCTATTGGATTACACCGCTTTATTCTCTTTCTCCTTACTTTCTGGTACCCTAATTTTAAGTATATTATACTACTTATATTGTCCAGTAGATCCCTGAAGTTCTATTCATTTTTCTTATTTTTTCTGTACTTCAGTTTGTCTAGTTTGTATTGCTGTATCTTCAAGTTCAGAGATTTTATTTTCTGCCATGTCCAATCTGCTGTTAAACTTATAAATTAAACTTATTTCAGTTAATGTATTTTTTAAAAGTTCAAGAATTTTTGTTTGTTCTTTTAGTGGTTTTCATGTCCCTACTGAGATTCCCCAGTCATTCCCTCATTATGTTCATGTTTTTCCTCAGATCGTTGATCATGTCTATAATAACTGCTTCGAGGTACTTGTATGCTTATTCTAACATCTTTTTTCATTTCTGGGCCTGTTTCTATTAACTGATTTATTTATTTATTTTTTGGTTATAGGTGAAAATTTCCTGCTTCTTTGCATGTCTTCCAATTTTTTATTGTATTCTGCACATTGTAGATGCTATGTTGTTGAGTTTCTGGATTGTTGTTGTCTTCCCTTAAGGAAGGTTGAGTTTTATTTTGGCATTCAGTTAATTTACTTTTGGATCAGCTTGATTTTAAGCTTTGTTATGGTGGGTCTGTAGTTTTCCTTATTTTCTAGGGTTATTATAATAACCTTTCTTTTAAGATATAACCTTTCTAGGATTGAAATTTATGCGATGGGTAATCACCAAGAACTCTCCATTCTTGTTGGTTGGAACTTGAATAACAGTGCTGTGCCACCTCCAAAATCTCCATTCAGCTCAGCTGTCTGGTAGTTGCTCCCTGCCAGGTCTCAGGAA
>NW_007773806.1:1395-4288 GCF_000696425.1 Galeopterus variegatus | reverse complement strand
AAAAAAAAAATGTATGATGTTCACCAATTAATTATCTAGTTTTATTTCTGTAAGAAGGAGAAAATAAACTGGCAGAGTGAGAACGTGGAAGTGTTTACTCTTATACCCATCCCTCATCCCTTGATAATGAACGGAAAGTTTGATCTGGGGTTACAATAAAGAAGAAAACTGATCTGTCTTAAAGATACAAAATGATTTGTATTTATAAAATGCAAAGAGACTAAATGATAAAGTATAAAAAGTTATGTGGATTTTTTCCAATAATAATTTTAATAAAGCATTGCAATCATGCAATTATTCTTGTCTTATGATGGAACTAATTTCATGTATGTATCATTTATTAAGGGTTTTACCCGGATAATTATGTTATCTGAAGGAGGAGAGAAGAAAATATACCATAGTCCTGGTATACTATCTGGAATTCTTTGGTTACAAGTGAAAGGATTCCAGTTTAAACTAGCTGGAAGTTCAAGACCCATTTATTCTACAAATTTCAAGAAGGTTTTGAACATTCAAACCTTGAAAAAAGAAAGAATGTACCTTTGCCCTAAGAATAAGTTGGCTCAGGACTCAAATTTTCCAGACCTCTTTCCTCTGTCTTCATCTCTATTTCTTTCTGCATGTTGCATTTTAGTTTCTCATACTATAGACCCGCCATCTCAACAAACCAGGTGTTGTTGCTACTGGAAATTCAGATCTTTATCTACAAAGTCTCCATCATCAGAGAACAATTGACCATCTCTGCTCTTGCTAAAACATTCTTGGAGAAGGACTCTGATTGACATGTATTGGGCTATTTGTCAAGTTCTGTCAAGTTTTGAAAATGGATTTCCTGGGAGGATCAAATTATTAGAGCCCAGAATGGGGAAAAAAGAGGAGTGTGACTCTCAGAAGAAGTGAGTCATCATAGTCATATAAAAACAGATCTTAAAAAGAAAACCTGCCCTAAATAGTTCTAATTTTTGTGGAAGATGTGCAGAAAGAAAGGCTTAAAAGGAGAAAACTTTTCAAAACCTAAGAATTATAATAAATACAATTTTTAAAATCATACATAAATTATTTTATGTGGAGGAAAAGACAATAAAAACTAGATGATTCTAGACTGTCAAGCAAATGGACTATCTGATGTTTCTCAAACACATCATGTTCTTTTCCCCTATTCTTCGAAGCTGGTTTGTGCTATGTGTCTATTAGTCACTTAGAGTACTGCATTGCAACTATCTCTTTACTGTCTGCCCTTCTGCTGGACTTGAGCTGCTTGCCCACTGAGGGTAGGGAACACATCTGTGTTGTTTACAGTTATATCTTAAAGGCCTCCTCCAGTGTCTGGTAGAGTGTAATGCCCAAGGCGCGTGTATTGTCTAATGCTCTAATTAATCAACTGCCAAGGTTATGATAATTTATGGACCAATTATTTCTCAGCATATAGCACAGTGCATATTACATAGTAGGTACATAATGATTTTATTTGCATTTGACATAAAAAGCAAAATGAGAAAAAATATGTATATACTGGCATAGTTTTATTGGAAGAGGTAGCTTTTCACTTTAAGTAGTGAAGAATCAAGCTCATTTATTAAAAACACTGAGCCAAACATCTGACTACAGTTTTAATTCTCCAAAGGGGCTATAGGTGTTGGACAATGTGCACGCCAGGTGAGTTTGGGCTGTCTCAATGAACTTTACACTAGTGTGGAAGATTCTTGTTTGCCTCTGAAGCCCAGTGCTCTTGGATCTGATCATAATGGAGGCATAGCAGGACTAACCAGTGTGAAGGTTGCATAAGGAGAACTCTGAAATACAAAGCTGCTTATGTGATATTCTGCCTCAACTTTAGTGTTATTTTAATAGTTTTCAGTCCTCCATTTCTATTTTAACCTGCAGCCTGTGTCTATTTAAGCCATCAAGCCAATTGAGTGGAGTTATGTAGTGGAAAGGTTTCAAATGAGAGTTTCACTCACATTTAAAAAGTCATATTACAGTGGCTTCTTCTGCTTAGCCTTGGGAAAAGGAAAAAAAAAAAAGCATATATCAATTCTAAGTGCTGCAGAAAGCACACCATGCACTTTCTCCTTTAACTGGTTCATAAAACTGAATTTCTGTCTATAGAACAGAAGTTAAATATGAACTCATTCTGTAAGGGCAGGAGGACTAATTTTCTTTTTAGTGTTCCATATGGCTAAATTTCATATAAAAATCCTCATGTGACTGGAAATAAGGCAATTTCTTTTGGTACCACCACATACAAGGAAAACCTCAAGAAAAATGGCAAAATACATGCTGGGTTAAGGAGTCAGTCTCAGTCTCTTGTAATAGTATTAAGTGCCTAAGGTGTGCTAAGAAGTTTGAGATGTACAAAACAAAACAAAACAAAAGTCTAGACCTCAGAAAGCCCACCAAATAATAGGTACACCAATATCTAAAAAGAATCGTATAAGGAAGGTAATAATAATATACTATAAATATCAAGGTAAAATATATGGTTTGAACTTGGTTACACCTTTTCTAAATAGTTGGTATATATCCAAACAAACATAATTCCCTCTCATTCATTCAACTACTATTTATAGTCACTACTTGTTCCTTGTCAGGAACTTTCACTAGCCATATAACAAGAACTGATAAATATTATTTCTTTAGCACTTTTCAACATTTAAAAATTAACTTTACATTTAGTATTTCTCTAAAACCGTGACTTACCCTAGGTAATCCAATCAGTGTATAACAAATCGAGGCCAAAACCAGAATTATTTAAGTTCCTAATATTCATGAGACTTGAAAGATTAGTATCATATCTTGGTTTTGGGAGAAACATGATAGCGGCTTGTATAAAATATTAACAGTTCTTCACCCCAGAGTAAGACTCACTTACAGTAGTTGTCAGACTTACAGT
>NW_007773806.1:0-924 GCF_000696425.1 Galeopterus variegatus | reverse complement strand
GGTAATCCAATCAGTGTATAACAAATCGAGGCCAAAACCAGAATTATTTAAGTTCCTAATATTCATGAGACTTGAAAGATTAGTATCATATCTTGGTTTTGGGAGAAACATGATAGCGGCTTGTATCAAATATTAACAGTTCTTCACCCCAGAGTAAGACTCACTTACAGTAGTTGTCAGACTTACAGTCATTGTCAGATGCTTCTTTGCATTATCAGGATGTTATTGAATCAACCTGGAGAACCAAAATTCTCTCTGCCAGGACCACTGGCCTCTCAGTAAATGGTTCTCCCCGACTTGTACTATGAAATTTTCCTTTAACTTAAGTTGAATGTTGGGGTATTGACATGAAGTATTTCATTCCAATACTTCAGGAAGTCACAGGAATACTATTTATTGAATCATTCAGTGTCCTCTATAGAAAGATCAAAACAGGCAAAAAAATAACTATCATATTTAAATGCCAAGAAAATATCTGTTCTCTTGAGAAGTGTGTTGTGGATTTTCTTTTAGAACTTGTGAATCATGTAACTCACTGCTTCTATTTTTGCTTTGGCCTCCTAAATATCAGAGTTAAATTTATAATTCGGTTTGAAAAACTGTGAATTTCTCTACAGCCTGGATATCATTGTGTTAGAATTCTAGCCCCAATTACAAAACAGATTTGATAGTCCATTTTTATCATTATTTCCCTGATCTTTTAACTATTTTAAATATTTTTCTGCTTCATCTTAAATTAGGCAAGTCCTCTGATAAAGAATGTGAAAAATTTATAAATAAGTAATAGGAATCTCAGTTATTTGGAATTTTAATGATTATTTGACATGAAAAGGAAACATAATATAGGGATCTGAACTTTTCACAGGAACTTTGTTTTGCCTATCAAAACATAATTTAGAGAGTTCAGGGACCTTTTTTTTTTTT
>NW_007773805.1:2966-4288 GCF_000696425.1 Galeopterus variegatus | reverse complement strand
GAGCAAAGACTCATAGAATGCTCATTTCGTGCAAAGTACTATATTAGGTGTTCTTTGTGTGTGCATATGTTTGTATGGTAGATGGGGCTAGAGGACGAGCAGGGAAAAGCTGACTATACAGTCACACCAGATAAAATGAATAAATGAATGTCAAATGAATGAATGTTAGGAGAGAGAAAAACATAAGAAAAAAAGGATAATTTACTAACCAATATATGAATAGGTACAGAAGTATCCCTTATATTTTCAGCAGAAGGGCCAAGTGTCTATGCTGTAGTAAAAAGAGTACATTCCTGGCAGAAAGGAGCATGCCGTTCATTCATTCATTCAAAGCCTTTTATATCATAGGCAGTCTACAGTTACTGATAGAATCCCTTAGAGATTATTCCTTATATAGTATCTTGTATTGGCCATCTTTGGCCATCAGAGCAGAGCACCTAGCATATTAGATGTTCAATAAGTGCTTGTTGAATAAATAAAAGAAGGAACAACTACTCTTTCTTAGGTATTCATTAATGAAAGGGGTCTTCCGTTTTAAATTATATTTAAGTTATCTACCTTCTTAAAATACTTAAATATTTTAGGGAGGGAAAGAAATGTTGTCCTCAGTTTTTCCCCAGTGTCTAATGAATACTCAAGATGGCATTTCCTTCATCTGTTTACTAAGGAAATAGTGGTTTTAATAGTTCCATGAAGTCAATATTTTATGTGCATATTTTTAAATAGAAAAGTTTTAGTAACTGTGCAGTCTGATGTACTTATTTTTCATTTAAATGAAAACATACATTGTAAATNTTTTTTTTTCTTTCAGCTTTTTACTCAGAGAATTAAACTTTAGTGTTTCAGCCTGAAAATTGTGAGGGTGGGAGATAAAACTACATACAAAAGAGAATAGTAATTAGGCACAACAAACACGGTCCGTATCAGATTTCTTTTCAAGTATTTTATTTTTAAAACTTTCTCTGTTTGGTTATATTTCATAGTATCTATAGCAATCTGAGATTAAGGTTCACCTATGACATTACTTTTATTATGTGTGAAATATTTATGTTGCATAAAAGTGTACAGCATTCATTATAACACTTGTTGAAAAGCAGAGAATTATTAAACATTTCCATTTCCATTGCAGGTTTGCTTATCGTGCTTTTCAGGAAAAAGGAAGTGAAGAGGTAAGTTTGGGGAAAGAAAGTGCTTTTTAAAATTATTGTATTAAAGTGGTTTCTCTACCTTAGATTTTCAACTTTAAAACACAAGACATAAATCTTACTGGACAAAATTATTTTTAATATTTAAACTATCTCCTGACTACTAGAAAGCACTTT
>NW_007773805.1:0-1128 GCF_000696425.1 Galeopterus variegatus | reverse complement strand
TAAACTGCTAAACTATCATTCTTGTTTATGTAGGTATCTCCTCTTCATTTCAGTTTGGGGCCATTTAAAAACCTAATTTCAGTGGTTCCTTATATATGTATATGTCAACATACATATACACATATGTACATATACACATATAGTCATACTCTATTCAGAATTTGCCCATATCCTCAAGATGATTCATTTTGTGTTATTTTAAAGCTGGAGAAATTAAACTACTTTTCTAAAATGATCAGCTACAAATATTTACATAGCATCTACTATGTATAATATACTCTATTAAGCAATATCGCTACCATGTAAATAATTAAGATTTCCCCCCTTATCTCTATTAGGCCCTAATAGAGAAGTCTGACCACATACATTGAAGGCAATCTAAATTTTAGNTCTCTATTAGGCCCTAATAGAGAAGTCTGACCACATACATTGAAGGCAATCTAAATTTTAGTGTCAAAACTACATTGTTCCTATTGCCACATATTATGCTGCATTTTCTCTTTCTTCAAAAATTTTGGAAGCAATTTTACTGAGTGCCGTGTACGGTTATGTGTCCTAAGAAAGCACACAACCATTATAGAAGGAGTTGTTCAATTTGTCTCTTGCCCTTACCTTGGTAGTAGAAAAAAAAAGGCAATCGGTAACTACTGATCCACCACAAAGTTAGGAGAAAACGACTGATTCACGAAAGTGAGTGAAAAGGCGGACAGCTAAGCAGGATCACAGTTACAAGTAGTCTGCACACTTTATAAGTAAAAATAGGACTGTGAGCAAGCTAGATTGAGCCAGGAGGGTCATCAAAACTCAGGAAATTAGACGGAAGCAGGCAAAACTACTTTGATTAGAAGCTCGCTGACCTATCCAGGGTAGTTGCTAGGAGGCTGGTGACTGGTAATATGATGAGTCAGATGATTGAGTAGGCCGTATGAGTCACTTCTGTACCAGTTATCCTTTTTCACTTGAGGCAATATCAATATAAATTGTTGGTTAGGATCTAAGAATGAATGAATATGATCCTGGGCTTTTGAATTAATTCATCTTTAAAAGGATATAATTAGCTTCCAGAAGGTAATTCAGTCAACATAGAATCAGTTGTAGAAGTTGTGAAAAACTTTCAACTTTTCTCAG
>NW_007773804.1:2407-4288 GCF_000696425.1 Galeopterus variegatus | reverse complement strand
CGCGCGACCGAGCGCCCTCGCCGTCCTGCGCCTCCTCCGGGGACTGTCGCCGCTGCTGCTGCTGCTGCTGCGTCCGCTGGCTGTGCGGGGTGAGTGGGGCCGGGGGACCCAGCCCGCCCGGTTCAGCCCACAGGCTGCGTGGGAGGGGCCCGCTCCGTGTCGGTGACCGCGCCGAGGGGCTGGGGACCTGGCCGGTGAGGAATGCAGGCTGTTCCCGGGCTTCTATACCTTTAAGGCTCTGGGTCCTCCTGACACGATCCCTTGGGCCAGGAGGGGAATCTCCGTTGCTAACCAGTATGTGGGGATGTTGCTGTGCAGGACCCCAGCAGGCGTGGCTTTTAGGGATGGGCGTGGAGGGTCGAGGAAGCGCCGGCTGAGTGTGCGGAGCAGCCAAACCTGGGAGGACCGAAAGGGAGGGCTCAGATGGAGTGAATCCCCAACCCCACGACAAGCTCCTCTTTTTAAAGGGCGAGGCCAAATAGCTGGCCACTCCACCTCCCCACACAGAGTCCAGTCGTGTGCAGCATGGGCGCGACAAACTTGCAGGTCATCTCCATAAGGTGTAACGTTCCAAGGGGACCTAGCAACATTATCTACTTGGACGCCTGGTACATGCTAAACCCCCTTTTTATTTTTTAACTAATGAAGGAAGAGGGGGTTACTTGCACTCTCTACTTAATTTCAGTCTTGAATAGATTAACAGGAAACGAAGCCTAGCAAGTTCTTGGTATGTCAGCTCAGCACTGGGTGGAAATATTATATGTTTATCAAAAGCCGTTGCTGCTTCCTTTTTTAAGTCTTGAGAGAGGAATGTTGCGGTGAATTGAAAAGTGGTATTTCCTTCAGTTTTCCTTGTTCCTTCCTAGGTGACTGCGGTCTTCCCGCAGCTGTCCCTAATGCCCAGCCAGATCTGAGAAACCTTACAAGTTTTCCCGACGGAAGTGAGGTAACATACAGATGTGATGAAAACTTTGTAAAAATTCCTGGCAAGCCAGACTCAGTGGTCTGTGCTGGCAGCAAATGGTCAGACATTGAAGAATTCTGTAATCGTAAGTTTCTCGTTTCTTTTTAGAAAAGTGATGGGAACAGAATGTATTTTCTTAAGTTTATTCTTATACCTCTTTGCAGTTACTGGTAGTTGATAGTTTTCTAGCATTATTAACCCCCAGGGAAGGCATTACTTCCCTGAGTAGGTCCTGCTCCTTCATTAAGAGTTTTTCTTCCTAACATTGTATCTCTGAACGGACTAATAGAGAAATTAAACAATAGCCACTGTTTACTGAGTAGATTACATATGAATATATTTGGCAGTTATCTGGAGACACATAACATTGGTAATCTGTTTTCTTCAATTTTATTTTGTAAACAAATACAATTCTGATGATGGCATTTTTGAAAGCTCCCTATATTTTCTTTGAAATCTATTATATATATGTCCCTGCATTGGCTTTGAGATATACAGGTTAAAGGTAATACCTGATTTCTGCCTTTGATCAGCGGAAGCTATAGTAAATATAGTTATTGCCACAAATACTTTTGAAACCATATGTGAAATAGGTTTAACTTTTTATTTTTATCTATCCATGCTATAAGGCAGTAATAGGATGAAGTACATAAGACTTTGCACATATCTTATGTTTTAGAGTTTATAACTCTCCCACATATGTAACCTAATCCTCCAAAGAACCCTACAAGGTAAGTTAGAGACCCCTATCCCCATTGTACAATAGAAGAAACAGGCCCCCAGGAGCTCATTAATTTCCTCAAGATCAGCAGCCGTTATGCCGAAGAGACAACCTTGGCCTTTTGACTACAAATCCAATGTCCTTTCCATGAGAACATCTCTCTCTAGATTGGCTTAGCTGTTTACAGTTTGTAAAC
>NW_007773804.1:0-1686 GCF_000696425.1 Galeopterus variegatus | reverse complement strand
ACAACCTTGGCCTTTTGACTACAAATCCAATGTCCTTTCCATGAGAACATCTCTCTCTAGATTGGCTTAGCTGTTTACAGTTTGTAAACACTTTATGACACAATTGGCTCATCTGATCCTTGTCTCCCTGGGTTGTTGTGGGGACTAAATGAGTTTACATGTGTAAAACACTTAGAAGTGTTCGATAAATACTAGCTATTATTGTTACTATTATTGTTGTTGTCCAGGACATTAGTCCAAGTGTCTGGAAATATCCATTCTTGTCTATCCCTATATCACATGGTACCATGTAGTTCCAACAGGGGAAGGGAACTAACGTTTATTGAGTGCCAGAACTGTGCCAAGCAACTTTAATGGGTTATGTTTTTTGGAAGGTGGGAATAGTGACCTGTGTATCAGGTGTACTTCACAGGCCTCTAGTAACTAGGAAATGAAAGTATATACTCAAATGAAGATACAGTTGGCCCTCCAGTATCAGCAGTTTCCATATCTGCAGATTCAGCTGACCGTGGTGCTGGAGACCAGCTCCGCAGGATTCATTGGACCTGAATAGGTGGTGTGGATAGGATGAGGAAAANGAGCTGCTCTCAATGGATGGGTACGTGATCCTTTCTGAATTGAACCCACACATCCCCATTATTTTAGCGAGTAAGTGTGACACTTCCACGAGTGTTTTATCCACCCTGCAAATGTCTTCTCCATGAGCCAATCCTTTATCACAGACAGTATCTGGGGGCAACATAGGCCACCAGTCATAGCCACAGGTGCCAATAGCTCTGAATCCAAAGGAGGCAGTTCGAGCTTGGGGATACCATCTGGATCATGTTTGAAGGCATGTCCACACCCAGCACCTTACCTGCAGAATCATTAAGGTAATTAATTAGTCCCGGGGCATTCACTCTAATTTCCCCTTTGAAGCTGCACACACCCTTCCACTGCTCACGGGTGGTCCTGCCTGTCTCATTTGCCAGTCAGCAGTCACCAACCCCACTCACTCATACAGTTCCAGCCTCTATGGAGGGGTCCAGTATGGAGGGGGAAATGTACCAGCCTCCAACAGGCATTGAGATGACTCCAGTCCTGGGATACCAGCCCTGGTGTACCAGAGAGGACAAGAGAGTAGACGAGAGGGGTTGGTCAACCAGAATGATACTGGGAAGACAGCCATGTTCTTCTTGAGAGGAGATGGGGAGGATGCCTGGCATGCCGCTGATCCACTCTTGCAGTAGATCAAACCACATCAAAACTTCCAGCTAGCAATGGTATTTTGGAGACTTCCCAAGCTTATTCATATAATGTGTCCTATCATGTCATTATGCCTCCACCCAACAACTAGATTCCCAACCAACTCTAAAAGAAAAAAAAATGCAGCTGCTCAAGACCCCAAACTGCTTTGGATTACGGCATTTATACACGGCTGCCGGAGACCAGCTCCGCAGGATTCATTGGACCTGAATAGGTGGTGTGGATAGGATGAGGAAAAAAGAAAAAGGCAGACCACAAGTGTCTAGTGCAAGTGTGGACAACAACCACAAAACTCTTGCTTTATTTATATTTTTTTACTTAATCTTTTACATAATGATTCATCTTTTAATCAAAACATTTCTTCTTTTGTTTCTATTGAGAAAGAAAGGTCAAAACGTTCCAAGGCACTCATGCTGTGACAAAAACATCTACTCATGCATC
>NW_007773803.1:3778-4289 GCF_000696425.1 Galeopterus variegatus | reverse complement strand
ATCCAGAATTCAACCCAGACACCTACAGCCATCTGATCTTTGACAAAGTTTCCAAGTACACCCAGGGGAAGAGACTCCTCCTCATTAAATGGTGCTGGGAAAATTGGCCTTACATATGTAGGAGAATGAAACTAGACCCATACATTTCACCATATACCAAAATCAACTCAAGACGGATTAAAGAATTAAATATACATCCTGAAATAATATAACTCCTTAAAGAAAACATAAAGGAAACACTCCAGGAAGTAGGATTGTGTACAGAGTTTAGGAATATGACCTGCAAAGCACAGGCAACTGAAGTGAAAAAAACAAACAAATAAATAACAACAAAAAGGGATTATATCAAACTAAAAAGCTTCTGCACTGCAAAAGAAACAATTAACAGAGTAAAAAAGTCAACTAATAGAGTGGGAGAAAATATTTGCAAAATATACATCTGACAAAGGATTTATAACCAGAATATACAAGGAAGTCAAACAACTTAACAGCTAAAAAAAAAAAAAAAAAA
>NW_007773803.1:0-2105 GCF_000696425.1 Galeopterus variegatus | reverse complement strand
AATCCTTCCAATCCAAGAGCATGGAATGTCTTTCCATCTTTTTGTGTCCTCTTTAATTTCTTCAGCAGTGATTTGTTGTTTTCACTGCAGAGATTTTCCACATCCTTGGTTAAATTTTTCCTAGGTATTTTATTTTTTGGTGACTATTGTATATGGTCTTGCTTTCTTGATTCCTTTTTCTGCTACTTCATTATTGGAGTATAAAAAATACTACTGATTTTTGCATGTTGATTTTGTAACTTGAAACTTTAGTGAAATCATTTTATCATGTCTAATATTTTTTGTGGAGTGTTTAGGTTTTCCTATATTAAGAATCATGTCTTCTACAAACAGGGACAGTTTGACTTTGTCTTTTCCAATCCAGGTGCCTTTTATTTCTTTATGTTGCCTTATTGGTTTGGCTAGTACTTCCAACACTATGCTAAATAGCAGTGGTAAGAGTGGGCATCCTTGCCTTGTTTGTATCCTTTTAGGGAAAATCTTTTAGCTTTACCCCTTTCAGGATGATATTTGTGTTGGGTTTGTTGTATACGGCTTTTATTATGTTGATATACTTTCATTCTGTACCTAATTTGTTAAGAGTCTTTATCATAAGGGATGTTGAATTTTGTCAAATGCTATTTCTGTGTCTATTGAGATAACACAGTTTTTGTTCTTGAGTTTATTGATATGGTGTATCATGTTTATTGACTTGCATATGTTGAACCATCCTTGCCTCCCAAAAATGAATCCCACTTGATCATTGTGTATAGTTTTTTTCGATGTGTTGTCGTATTCTGTTTGCAAATATTTTGTTGAAGATTTTTGCATCTTTGTTCATCAAAGATATCAGCCTGCAGTATTCTCTTTTTGTTTTGTCTTGTTATTGTTCTGTTGAAGCTTTCTGTCTTTGTGGTTTGAACTTGGTAGTTTGTATGTGTACAGAAATTTATCTGTTTCTTCCAGATTTTCAAATTTGTTGGTGTATAATTGTTCATAATAGTCTCCAGTGATTTTTTGTATTTCTGTGGTACCAGTTATAATGTCTCCTTTTTCATTTCTGATTTTTTATTTGTGTCTTCTCTGTTCTTTTTGTAGTTAGTCTTTCCAATGTCTTCTCTATTTTTTTTATCTTCTTGAGAAAAACAACTCTTTCTTTTGTTGATTTTTTTGTATTGTTCTTTTGGTCTCTATTTCATTTACTTCTGCTCTGATCTTAACTATTTCTTTCCATCTACTCTTTTGGGGATTGGATTGTTTTAGCTTTTCTAGTTCTCTGATGTGTAATATTAGGTCATTTATTTAAAGTCTTACTATTCTTTTGACATAAGCATTTATTGTAATAAACTTCCCTCTTAGTACTGCTTTTGCAGTATCCCATAGATTTTGTTAAATTGTGTTTGTATTTTCATTTGTTTGAAGGAATTTTTTAATTTCTTGCTTTACTACTTCTTTGACTCATTAGTTATTTAGGAGCATGTTGTTTAATTTCCATGAATTTGTATAGTTTCCAAAGTTTCATTTGTTACTAATTTATAATTTTATTCTGTCATGATGAGAAAATATACTTGATATGATTTCATTCTTCTTAAATTAGTTGAAACTTAATTTGTGGTCTGACATGTGATCTGTCCTGGAGAATGATCCATGTGCTAATGAGAAGAATATATATTCTGCAGCTGTTGGATAATGTATATTCTACAGTTGTTGGAAAATGTTCTGTTTATGTTGTTAAGTTCATTTGGTCTAAAGTGCTGTTTAAATCCAATATTGCTCTGCTAATTCTTTGTCTAGATTATTTGTCCAGTGCTGAGAGTGGCTTGTTAAAGACCCCAACTATTAATATGTTGGGGTCTATCTCTCCCCTCAGACCTGGTAACAGTTGCTTTACATATATGGATGCTCTGGTGTTGGGTGCATAAATATTTATGATTGTTATGTCTTCTTGCTGCATTAATCCTTTTATCATTATATAACGTCATTCATTGCCTCCTTTTATAGTTCTTGATTTAAAGTCTATTTTATCTGATATAAGTTTGGCAACTCCTCCTTATTTTTGGTTTCTATTTGTGTATAATACATTTTTCCACACTTTTTTCTGACTATTAGTCTATAGGTGCCTTTGT
>NW_007773802.1:1778-4289 GCF_000696425.1 Galeopterus variegatus | reverse complement strand
ATCTTGGCATGTACACCTGTCACAGCCTGTGCACAAACACAGATAGCGGTCTGCCCATACTGTAGTGGGAGCAAGTTTGGGACTGAATGTCAGCCATGAGACTTCGGGGAAGTTACTTTACTTCTTTGAATCTCAGTTTCCCCATCTATGAAAAAGGAAAGACGAGCACCTACTTTTTTAACATGTGAAATGCCTACAGCATAGGACTTCCACCAACTCATGGTAGGTAACCATTATTCTGATAGTACCACTTTGCCACAAGTCTGTCTCTACTATCTTGATCAAGCATATGACAGTAAATGTCTCCTCCACCTTACCATGCTCTTTGAACAACACAGCAATTCACAAGGGTCTCCTTTCCAAAGTCTTTCTTACCCAGTCCAAAGCGGTAGCCATCAGAGAAGCGAGTGCTGGTGTTCCAGAACACACAGGCACTATCTACGTGCTGGAGGAAGAACTCTGCTGTTTTCTCTGCATGGTAAAGAAAGAGAAACTGATTTAGGATGCCCCATATAGAGAACATTCCTGCTTCTAGCCCCTCACTGGTGATAGATCTGGGTAGGGTCTGGGCCCCTGAGGAGACTCCCCGTGTGCTTTCCTCAAACATTAAACATGTAGGCTTATGAAAAATCTGAAGAGGAAGAAGGCCAACCAGCTTCATCAGTCACAGAGTTGTGGAAAGACTGGGCTGGAATGCAGATCTCCCACGCAGATGTGCCTCGGCGCCGTTATGGTCTGCCTACACTCTCTATTTACAGGCTCCAGAGCCAGGTTACCTAGGTCTCGACTCTAACGCCACACCCACAGCTGTGTGATCTTGCGCAGGTGTCTGAACCTCTCTGCACCCGAGTAAAAAGGGACTGATGACATTACCTGCCTCATAAGGCTGTGGAGAAGATGCAATGAGTTGGCACCCATGGAGCACTCATCCCACTGCCTAGCACCCAGTAAGTGCTCAGGAAATATTAGCTGTTATTACTAGTTATTACTGGTGGTAGTGTTATGACTCCCCAATAAACTGAGTGTAAATTCCTCAAGGGGGTCCTACTGGCTTCCTTCACCATCAGGCCTCTGGTGCCTGCCAGCTAGGAGGGTCCCTCAGTGCACACTTATGGAGTGAATGAATGAATGTGCAGAGTTGGTTCTACCCTTAACCTCTTGGGCCTTGGTTTCCTCAGCTGTAAAATGGGTTTATTTTAACTACCTGGTAAGAATTGCTGCATGGATTAAATGACAATCCCTCTGACACTGAGTAAGCTGTCTTTAAGGCGGAGCAAATCCTCCATGTCCTGCCTCCCCTGACAGGGCTGCTGTGACTATAGAATGAGGTAAGAGATGTGAAAGCACTCAGCAAACTATCAAATGCAACCCATAGTAGGCATTATCATCAGCCTACTTGGCTCATGTTCTCCTGCAGGCCAAGAGGGGCTGAGAAGAGCAAGACAACCTTGGAGATCAAAGCAGAGAAGGCAGACACCATATACTTGAACCATCTGGACACTGACCGTTTTCTGTGACAATGACATCCGTGTGTGAGCTGCCATATTTGTGGATGTGGTCAATGGCTTCCTGGATGCTGTCCACCACTTCAATGCACAATTCCAGGTCCCCATACTCAGTTCGGAGCGACTTCACTTCAGAGGGGCTGAAGGTCAGATAGGAAGCAAACTTGGGGCCTGCATGAATTTTTACCTGGAACAAAATAAGTCCCAGGTCAACAAGATAAAAACAGAAATAAGCAATCCAAGATCCACCAGCACGATGAGCCTGTATGATGCAGCAGGAGCCTGTAAGGCCAAAGCCCGAAGCAGCTCATGTGGCCTGGGTAACGGAACCAGTCCCTGCCTTCTGGCCCTCCAGGATGCTCTGTTTTAACGCTGACTGGCCACTTGCCAGAAATGGGCCCTGGAGAAAGTGGGAGCAGAGACTTAAGCAGGAAGCCTCTGAATGTTAAGACTGTGTGAGACATTTAATGGGCTATCACCATAAGCCCTTGACTTCTGCCATCTTACTAAAATGAACAGTTAACTATGAAAATCCCATTCTCTGCTTATGGGATCTAAGCACTAGACTCATGGGGAATGATGGAGGTGCCATGTATGCATTTCTACACCCTGCACCTGGAGAAGTCCTTGCTTTGGAGGTTTGTTTACAACCTAAATGACATGGTCAGGTTCTTCCAGCATCTCAAACTGTGGTTACTTGTCAGATTTCTGACTGTCAGTCTGGCTTCACCTCTAGGTTCAGCTCAGCTCCTTACATTAATCCTGCTCCTGGTTGGAGGAATACAAGGACCTGACTGAGGCTGGTCACTGAGGGCCCCAGTCACAGGTCTGTTCCCATGCAGGCCTTGTCCTCTGAGACCTCCAGGACAGGATCCACACCTTGATTCTTTGGGACCAAGTTCTAACCTTTGCTCAAGTTACAACAAGTGGCGTTGGTCTTGTCCTCACTGATCCCAAGAACCTGCTCTGGTTTCCTGCCTGGGACCTCACTTCCTCCAGGACGGTG
>NW_007773802.1:0-980 GCF_000696425.1 Galeopterus variegatus | reverse complement strand
TACTTCCTGCCATACGAAGGCTACACCAATTATATATACTGACTCGTTCTCATCTGAGGAATTTCAAAGCAATCCTCATTTTTTATATTATTTTATTTTTTTGGCAGCTGGCTGGTTCAAGAATCCGAACCCTTGACCTAGGTGTTATAACACTGTGCTCTCACCATCTGAGCTAACCGGCCAGCCCAAGGCAATCCTCATTTTGATGACTGAGGATATCATGGGTTTGTCCAAATCAGGACTGGGGGGTTTAGTTCTGACTGAAGTAGAGCTTTCCTCCTATCCAGTCTAGTTCCCTACAGTGGTTGGCATACATAGTTGCCCAATCAAATAGGCCACTAATGTAAAGTAAGGCCCAAAAAATGAATGATGTGACCTAATTCCCTTTTAATCTGTGGGGTGCGTTTTCACTTTCAAAGCAATTCAGGTTCTCACTGGGACCTGCCACATTTATAAGCTGACTGGAGCCTTCTTTTCCAGCAAGAGAATGGAAGGGAAGAGATACATGCTCAGGGTTAAAACAACCAAAGCCAGCAGGCACCTTCTCTACTTCTGCGCTAGTTTATATAATTCTGAAAGAGTGACATCACATCAGATACCAAAGCTTAAAANTTCTGCGCTAGTTTATATAATTCTGAAAGAGTGACATCACATCAGATACCAAAGCTTAAAATGCATCCAAGCAGAAAATTGAAGAGACTGTCCATTTTTGCTTTGAGAGCATCTTATTTTCTTATAATCATGAATTTAGGATGGAGCATAAATTTATATTTGAAACTTACTGGCTTTGGTTTGTTTACAACCTTAATGACATGGTAAAAACGTATAGAGAGGACACTATAAAAATTGCCGACTCCCAAATATCATTGAGTTTGTTAATATTGGTAATTGAAAACATCTTTTTTTTGGGGGGGGGGGGATAAATGCATGTAAATTTCTGGTTTGAAAACATGTCTGCACAATCTTTTCAAATCAAATCC
>NW_007773801.1:3427-4290 GCF_000696425.1 Galeopterus variegatus | reverse complement strand
GCTGTCTGCCCCACAAGATGTTTAAGTCACTCAATTCCATCCTTTGCAGGTCCCCTTCTTTCCCTGTCTCCCTACTTTCAACCCCCCACAAATGCCTTGCTGGGGAAACCCATTTATACACTCAGAGGCTCACCCCCTCCACACTCTTCCACTCTAAAGAGAAGGGAGGGGTTGCAGGTAGAGTGAGGCAGGCTGAAAACAGCCTCGCTTTCTAGCGCCAGAAGGCAGCTATGATGAAAGATTGCGGAACCCAAGGAAAAAGGGGAAGGCGCAGGTGTATGTATGCCCTCCCTAATCAAAGCCTGCCTCGGGGTGGGGGGTAGGGGTGCTGGCCTCCTCTGCCCACCTGGCACCTCCAGGGTGTCCACGTCCTGTAGCCAGGGCTAGGTCCACCCTCTTGACCACAGCCTGGTTTCTAGGATACCCCACCCCTGACTACACTCATCATTGCCACTAGGAAGTTCCGGAGTGAATAAATGGGCTGCTCCTTCTACCTCCTTCTCTGCTCCTGCTTGCTCTCCTTCCCTCCCCACGTGTCTCAGAGCCACTGCCGTGCTCTGCCCACCACACACAGCAGGCACTTTAACAGTCATCATTCTCCCCCGTCACAGGCAAGGAAAGAGATATGAAGTCATCTGGGCAACCACTCATGCAGGGTTGTTGCGTCAGCATTGACTGAGTGACTCTGATGGCCAGGAAGCTGTGGGAGTTACATGGAAGAACGAGACACAGAGCTGCCCTTAAGAAGCTTTGGTTCTATCAGGGAACAGGCAAGTAACCCAGAAATGCAATGCCACCAAGTTGGAAGTTTCTGTACTGGTGACATCCAGAGGAAGGGAAGAAGGCATGGAGCACCTGGGACA
>NW_007773801.1:1272-1575 GCF_000696425.1 Galeopterus variegatus | reverse complement strand
GAATGGCAGGAGTTTCAAGGAGTGTTGATGGTGGAATATTCATCCCCATCTACCCAGATGACGCAAAGCTGGAGACTGAAGCCAGCAAACACCACGGGACTTGAAAACCAAATACATCATTGGAGCTGTGGGGAGGATTTGTAAAGTTATATCAAACCTTGATTGCCATAAGAAAAGGTAAAATAGGTGTTAGTGCATGTGTTGGTAATTTTCCTGTGTGGTAGATTAACGTGGCTTTTTTCTGATGGCTCAGGTCACTTAAGTTCATGAGATAAAAAATCATTCTTGTTAAAACACATAATG
>NW_007773801.1:0-372 GCF_000696425.1 Galeopterus variegatus | reverse complement strand
AAAACACATAATGAATCACATATAATTTCTTCTGGGTAGGAAAATGAGTGGGTCCCCAGCACTCCTAAATTCTGTCTCCCCAGGTGACATGACACATGCCCATGAAAGTTAAGTGATTGACCCGGTGCCATGGCTGCTGGGGGAGAGAAGCCTTCGAGAAGGCTGAGCCCAGTTTTGAGGCAGCGGTCACGTACATTCTGCTTGCTGACATGGTGCTTTCGACCCTTGTGGCCTTGCGAGCGCTCACTTCTGGGCCAGCTAAATACCCATGGAGGGTCTACTGGCTTCCAAGTCTCGGGGTCCAAGTTCAGTTGTTTTCATCATACCCATCACCACATCCTTCCTCATGAGGAAAGCCCAGGCTGTGAGGAC
>NW_007773800.1:0-4290 GCF_000696425.1 Galeopterus variegatus | reverse complement strand
AAAAAATAATAATAATAATAATACTGATGTAAAAATCCTCAGCAGAAGACTAGCAAATAAAATCCAGCAGCTTATTAAGGGGACTATACAGCATGATCAAGTGAGATTTATCACAGGAATGCAAGGATGGTTCAGCATATGAAAATAAATCAGTGTTTTAGCCCATGAAGCATAATGTCTGACTACAAGAAAAGGATGTGGCCCTGGGACGGCAGAAGCTGTGCTTTTCTTCCCCCATCCACAAGAGCACAGCCTATCAAGTGGGTAAAAGACAAGGAGAAGTGCAGCTCACCCGACCCTTTCTCCTGGGCTGACACAGCCCCTCACGTCACTCTTCTCCTCCCATTTCTCTCAGTCCTCCCTCAAATCCCCTTCCTTCCTAAGACAAATCACACCACACCATAGTAGTACAGTGAAGAAAAACCCCACATGATTATCTCACTTGATACAGAAAATTTATTTAACAAAATCCAATACCCTTCCATGATAAAAACATTCCTCCAAATAGGAATAGAAGGGAACTTCTTCAATATGATAAAGGCCACATATGAAAAACCCACAACTAAAATTATACATACAGTGGTGAAAGGCCCGAAGCTTTCCCCATAAGATCAGGAACAAGACAGAATGCCTGCTGTTGCCACTTCTATTCAATACAGTACTGGAAGTTTTAGCCAGAGGAATTAGGCCAGAAAATTAAATAAAAGGCATCCAAATTGAAAAGAAAGAAGTAAAATCATCTTTATTTGCATATGACATAATCCCCTATATAGAAACTCCTAAAGAATCTACACCAAAATAATAATAATAATAATAATAATCCTGGTAAAGCTAATAAATAAATTCAGAAATTATAGGATGCAAAATCAACAGACAAAAAACAGTTGTATTTCTATACACTAGCAATGAATAATCTGAAAATGAAATCAAGAAAGCAATTACAATTATAAGAGCATCAAAAAATATATATTTAGAAATAAACTTAACCTATGAGATATAAGACTTGTACACTGCTGAAAGAAATTTTAAAAATCACAAATAAATGGAAATACATTTCATGTTCATGGACTGGAAGACTTAATAGTGTTTAGGTAGCAATACTACCTAAAACAATCTGCAGATTCAATGCAATCCCTAACAAAATCCCAAAATCTATGTTCACAGAAATGGAAAAGCTGATCCTTAAATTTATATGAAATTGCAAAGGAACCTGAATAGCCAAAACAGTGTTCAAAAAGAAAAATAAAATTAAGAGGACTTACACTTCCCAATTTCAAAACCTACTACAAAGCTATGGTAATCAAACCAGTGTGGCACTGGCATAAAGAAAGACAGTGGAATGGAATTAAGACCTCAGAAATAAACCATACATCAATGGCCAACTAATTTTTGACAAAGGTTCCAAGACCATTCAATGGGGAAAGAATATTCTCCTCAACAAATGGTACCAAGACAAGTGGGTATCCACATGTAAAGGAATGAAGTTGCAGGCTTACCCCCCACCCTAAACAAAAATTAACTGAAAATGGATCAATAGCCTAAAAATAAGAGCTAACATTGTAAAACAATTAGAAGAAAACATAACAGTAAATCTTCATGACTTTGGATTTGGCAATGGATTCCTACATATCGTACCAAAAGCATGAGCAACAAAAGAGTAGAAAATTTGC
The DNA here is from genome assembly GCF_000696425.1 of Galeopterus variegatus. Classification (NCBI taxonomy): domain Eukaryota; kingdom Metazoa; phylum Chordata; class Mammalia; order Dermoptera; family Cynocephalidae; genus Galeopterus; species Galeopterus variegatus. The sequence continues at coordinate 2,620 of NW_007773800.1, read as the reverse complement.
ACTTCACCGAAATTAAAAACTTTTGTTTATCAAAAGATACCATCAACAGAGTAAAAAGGTAACTAATAGAATGGGAGAAAATGTCTGCAAATCATATATCTGACAAGTGTCTAGCATCCAGAAAATATAAAGAACTCTTACAGATCAACAATTTAAAAAAAAAAATCCAATTAAAAAATGGGCAAAGGATTTGAAGAAGCATTTGCCCAAAGAAGATATACAAATGGCCAACAAGTACATGAAAAGACAACATTCTTAGTTCATTACAGAAATGCAAATCAAAACCACAGTGAGATACCACTTCACATCCACTAGGATGGTTATAATTAAAAAAAAAGAAAAGAAAAGAAAACAAGTGCTGATGAGGATGTGGAGAAATCATAACAACTCTCTTACATCAATGGTGGGAATGTAAAATGGTGCAGGCACTGTGGAAAAAAGCTTGATGTTTCCTCAGAAAATTAAACAGAATTTCAATGTGATCCAGCAACTTTACTCATAGGTACATACCCAAAAGAATTAAGAACAGGTGCTCCAACAAATCCTTATACACTGATGTTCACAGCAGTGTTATTCACCAAATAATAACCAAAAGGTAGAAACAATGGAAATGTCCATCAACAGATGAATGTATAAACAAAATGTGGTCTATACTAAAATCGAACATTCAGCCTTAAAAAGGAATAAAGTTCTGATACATTACACAGCATGGATGAATCTTGAAAACATTATGCTAAGTAAAAGAAGCCAGACATACAATAACTAATACTGTATGATTCCATTTATAAGAAAAGTCCACAGTAGGTAGATCCATAGAGACAGAAGACCAACTAGTGGTGTCAGAGGGTGGAAGAAGAGGAATTGAGGAGTTACTGCTTAGTGGGTATGGAGTTCCCCATTGGGGAATTAAATGTTTGGAACTAGATAGAAGTGATGGTTTCACAGCACTGTGAATGTACTAAGTGCTACTGAACTGTGTACTTTAAAATGGTTAATTTTAAGTTACATGAATTTTGTCTCGATAAAAGAGAAAAAAAAAGAACCTGGCATCTGTGAGAATGACAATATCACCATCACCATCATCATTACCATCATCATCGTCACCCTCATCATTACCATCATCATCATCACCATCATGATCATTATTACCGCCATTACCATCATCACCATCATCATCACCATCACCATCATCACCACCATCACCATCATCACCATCACCATCATCACCACCATCACCATCATCACCATCACCATTATCACCATCATCATCATCACCACCACTATCACAATCATCATCACCATCACCATCATCATCACCATCACCACCATCACCATCATCACCACCATCACCATCACCACCATCACCATTATCACCATCATCATCATCACCACCACTATCACAATCATCATCATCACCATCATCATCACCATGACCACCATCACCATCACCATCATCATCACCATCATCACCACCATCACCATCACCACCATCACCATTATCACCATCATCATCACCACCACTATCACAATCATCATCATCACCATCATCATCACCATCACCACCATCACCATCACCATCATCATCACCATCATCACCACCATCACCATCACCACCATCACCATTATCACCATCATCATCACCATCACCACCATCACCATCATCACCATCATCATCACCATCATCACCACCATCACCACCACCATCACCATCATCATCACCACCATCACCATCATCACCACCATCACCATCACCATCATCATCACCATCAGCACCATCATCACTATCACCATCATCATCACCATCACCATCATCACCATCATCACCACCATCACCATCACCATCATCATCACCACCACCATCATCATAACCATCATCACCATCATCATCACCACCATCACCATCATCATCACCATCACCATCATCATCACCATCATCACCATCACCATCATCACCATCATCACCGCCATCACCACCATCACCACCATCACCATCATCACCATCACCATCATCACCATCATCACCATCATCACCACCATCACCACCATTACCGCCATCACCACCATCACCATCATCATCATCACCATCATCACCATCATCACCACCATTACCGCCATCACCACCATCACCATCATCACCATCATCATCACCACCATCACCATCATCATCACCATCATCATCACCATCATCACCACCATTACCGCCATCACCACCATCACCATCATCACCATCATCATCATCACCATCATCACCATCATCACCACCATCACCACCATTACCGCCATCACCACCATCACCATCATCACCATCACCATCACCACCATCATCACCATCATCACCACCATTACCGCCATCACCACCATCACCATCATCACCACCATCATCATCACCATCACCATCATCATTACCACCACCATCATCATCATCATCATCATCACCATCAGAAACCCTGTTATCACTTACCCTGGCTGAGCACTCATCCTGAGAGAGGCAGCATGCCAAGAACTCTAAATGCATTATTTTGCAACAACCCTGCAATAATTGGGATTACTATTCTTAGTCCTATTTACAAGAAGACAACTGAGGCACAAGAGATTAAATTGTCTGCCCAGAAACAAAACT
>NW_007773799.1:0-4290 GCF_000696425.1 Galeopterus variegatus | reverse complement strand
TGTGATTATATAAGGAAAATGGGTTATAGTGAAGATACCTTCTCAGGGGTCAGCAGAGTGTCTCACACGAGCTTGAAATATTTCCTCTCCTGAGAGGGGAGGGTTGGTGAGAGGTGAACACCTTCCTGCCACTTGTGTAGGGCTGTTATAGGGTCACCTGAGAGCAGCCCGTGTCCTTAGCTATCTCTAAACTCTTTTGTTTGGTTTATTTTTCCTCCATTACAGCCCCTTTCTTCTGAAAAACCCTCTGAGCAGCAGGGCTGGAAACAATGTGAGGTTATCACGTTGTGCTGCATGTGACATCATGTCCCTTTACTAGCTTCTATTGCTGTCCCTGGATCAGCTTCGGTCTCTTCCTGGCTGATCCTCTGCCTCCATTTACCTGGTGGACACCATTCTCAGAGGGCTGGGGAATGAGCCTCAGGAAGCAGCAGGGAGCCCCAGGTGGGGGTGGGGGGCCTGGAAAGGTCTCTTCTGTGAGACTAGTCCCACTGCTCAGCACCATTGATCTATCCTCCTGTAACCCCCTCCCTTCACCTCACAGTGTGCACCAGGCCTGCACTTGTGGGGGCAAACACCTCTCTGAGATCTTCTCTGCCAGCAGGGTATTCGCCCCACACCCTTCCTCGGCAGTGTTGGGCTGATGAGCTCACTGCTGCTCTTTAAACCGAGCTCCTTTCTCAGCTGCCCAGCAGTTCCATACTTTGTGTCCGGCCATGTAGACAAAGCCCAGAATTAAGGCCTCCAGATTCATTTTATTTAACAAGAACCCACAAAAGCCAGCCCAGCAGCCCATTCATCCCAAAATAGCCTCTGAAAGCCTCGGCATACGTCAGTGTCTTTGCAGAAGCCATAGTACATTGTCATGAAAGGGCCATTTGAACAAGGTAGCTGCAATGAAATTATCCCAATGCATTTCAATCACTTTGCAACATCAAGGTTCATTTCTCAGTGACACAGTCCTTTTGACAATAAATGAATCACACAGTTGGTGTGTGTGTGTGTGTGTGCATGTGTGTGCATGAGTGTGATCCTCCATGATGAATTCCCAGATGAGCCGACATCACAAGTATCTGGTCTCAACACGCAGGCCACAACACAACATGTTGAGCAGCACTGAGCCGCCTGGATTCCCTTAGTCCTGGTGGAAGAGGCAGTGGGGACTGTGCTCATGCCTCTAGGAAAGGACATAAGAGAAGCAGAGCAGCAGAGAGCTGGGCATCAGCACTCCAAGTCAATGGCTCTTTGTCTTGGGTGGCTAAGGGCCTGCAACCTGTCAGCCTGTGGCCCATCATCTTCAAACTAAAGACTCCGTGGAAAGTCATTATGTTGGCTACTTTTAAAAGTAGCTTCTCTCCTGTTCTGCTTAGGAACTCTTACAGCATGCTAAAGAGAAAAGGGGAGTAGGGGATCACAGAACTCCCTTTTCTAGAGGAGGAGAGAGAAGGTCAGAGTAGGAGATGGGCTGGCGCTCTCATCCCAATCCTTATCTGTAAATGGGGGTGGATAATACCTGCCTCACAGGTTTGTTGTGAGAATTAAATAATAATGCATGTCAATGCTTCGCATGGGCCTGTCACATAGGATATACACTATTTATGGTAGCTGCAGGTAGATGCACAGGTTTGTACTGAAAAACAAATTAAAGAAAGCAAAAGCTCCTTGAAAGTGCACAGGAATTCACAAATCTGTGACATGGTGATTACTATGATCATCATTGCACATGTCACACCTTTGCACAAAGTCACACCGAGTGCAGTTGGCATTGGCCACGTTACTCAAGACTGGGGTGTGCCATGGACAGGAACCTCCTCTGAGAAGCTGACGTCAGGGAGCTGGAGAGAGGCAGAACTCTCAGCCCTCTGTTTTGATCTGCTTCCTCTCACCGTGGAGCCTGAAAGCCTCAGCAGACACATTGACTTCTTTTCAGAACAGAGCACAGCCAAACAAAACACACCGTGGCTGCTGGATGAAAAACATTTGCACTCTGGAAAGGCTGGCATTTCCCCGCCTCGTCCTGCCCTGGCATGGACTCGGCCTCTTTGCCCTGCCACGTCTGGTGCACCCCACTCTATCTCTGATCACACTGTCAGTGTGCGCCCCAGGAGGCGGGCGCTCAGTAGAGTGGGTGTGTGTCTGATCTGACCAGGAGGCACATTGTCCCCTGAAAAAAGATGGACAGGACCAGGTGCCATCCTGCACCCAAGTTGTCCCCAGGAGGGGAAAGCATGTAGGAGGGGAACAAGGCCCAGTTCTGCCTCTGTTCACTGAAGGGTCGTGTCAGCTGCAAGCTTTTCTTCTGGCTGGGCCCCTGAAGGACACCTGTCGCTTTTTCCTCTTGAGGTGTCTTTTTGCTCTCAGGGTGGCAGGGAGGGTGATTTATGGTGAATGTGGACTGAAATGAGGAGGTGATGGGATGGCATATTCTCCAAGCTGTGGATACTGGTGAGGTAGGTGCTGGATAGGCTGGGGCTGGGGGCTCTGTAATGACCCAGGAGACCTGGATTCACTCCAGCTCCTTCCTTCCTCTTTACTCTGTCTGGCTACTTCACAGACTGGGTATCCACGGGCAGTTCTACAGGCTGTAGACTGCACAAAGCCAAGGGTTTGCGTTTGCACAGACAATGGATGAATGGTGCTCCTTAGAGCTGTACTATGCAGCAACTTTGCTCATGGGATTCTTGTGGGAAGCAAACAGAATCACTGTCATCATCAGCAGCAGTGGCGTCTTTACCAATTATTGATCGCCTGCTATGAACCAGGCTCCGTGCTAAGCAGGTTGCATTTTATCTTCCCCATATCCTACAAAGTAGGTACTGTTATTATCTTACGCCCATTTTACAGATGAGAAAACTGAGGCCAGAGAGATTAAGCAACCTGTCAAAGGTTAGTCAGATAGGAAACGATGGGGCTGTAATCTGAATGCAGGGCTGGCTGACTCCAAAGTCCATGCTCTTCATCTTCATTCCCTATGCGAAAGACATGTCTGTTTTCCTAGGCTAGATATGCAGAGGAGGCAGGACTCCTGGTGACACATGAGGTGCTCAGTTTCCCTGGGCTCAGCTTTCAGGTTATGCCTCTGGGTTTCCAGCCACTCCCTGAGGTCTCAGGCCCCCTCCTCTAGGTTTTCCCCTGGAGGAAAGTTACTGTTGCCAGTTAGACCTATTTTTAGCAACAACTTGGGGGAAATGAGACCACAGGGGGCTGGTTTATGTAATCCAGTGGCTGGAGTGCTCAATAAAGAGCACAGAATATTCTTGAATATGGCTGGTGCATGTGATAGTGTCTGACCAATGAACGTCCTCTAGGAAGAGACCAACTGAGCATGTGCAAGATTATGTTACATAATGGGGAATCACCTACTTAACTGAATATTCATTAGATGGCAAAACTATAAAAGCCAAATCCCAGCCGAAGGCAGGTTTGTTGCTCAGTTTCCTGGAGGCAACTGGCACTTGGCTTGCTGAGGTGTGTATAATTTACTTTGTAGCACACTTAATTACAGCAAGTGGCTGCTCGTTGCACATTGTACTGAACTTTAAGTGTGTTTTTCCTGCTTTTGTGTTAGACTTGATGTCTGTACTGAGCTTACTTCTTTCTGTGTTAGACTTGGTGTGGGCCCTGTTCAGTGTCTGGAGCATGCCACACTCTCTCTGTGGAACCTGCGTATCTTATCTGTTATATTAAACTTGTTCCCACCATCTACTGTGACTCTGCCCTTGAATTCTTTCCTGTGGCGGAGTCTAGAACCTGGGAGAGGACAGGGTGGGTGGAGGCCGGCTATCGGGCCCCCCAGACCCTACTTCCAACATCATTGGGTCTGAGCCCTATGGCTGGACCAGTGCTCCTGTGTCAGAAGTGCCATCTCTCAGAGTGCAGGACAGAAAGTGGGAAGCCCTTGCTGAATGTGGGGAACTCTCCCCCCTCGGTCCTGTAATCCTTGTCTTGTGATTTCTCCCATAGCACAGATCATGATCCTCACTCAGGCCAGTCAGCAGTGGCCGTGCTGGGGACGTTTTTGCCTCACTCCCCTGTCTCAATACTTGAATCAAAATATCATACTGTACCCCATAAATACATGCAATTATTGTGTGTCAATTAAAAATAACAATAAAAGAAAAAGGAAGAAGAAATGAGGCCATCTGTCAGATTGCTTGGACCAACTCTCCAGAATCACCATGCCCTTTTCTCCAGAGATATTGTCACCAGGATCACTCCTTGCTCGCTCGCTCTCTTTTTCTCTCTCTTACACATGAATAGGTATAACTCTATATTCACATATGCACACAC
>NW_007773798.1:3843-4291 GCF_000696425.1 Galeopterus variegatus | reverse complement strand
GAACCCGCGGCCCTGGTGTTATCAGCACCGCACTCTCCCGAGTGAGCCACGGGCCGGCCCCTACATGCACAAATTGCAAATTTAATGGCCTCCAGAAATATAAATTGAGATTAAGTTTCTCAACTATGATCAGTCCCAAGGTTTAGATCTGTGATCCCAAGGAGGTTTAGCCTTAAATATCCCTCACCTAAAGGCCAGTTCTACATTTTTATGGGTGGTTCTTGCCTTTTTCTTCTATTCGCTGGCCCTTACCAGACACAATGACATTTCTTAGAGGTAGAAGGCTACCACCAGTGTAGTTTTCTACTTTTCCAAAAGGAAAACATATTATATTCTTGTCTAGTGGTAACTTTTCTTGTTTTTCCTTGAGTTATGTTATTATAGAATTCTGAAAATGATAGCTATGAAAATAGCCAACATGTCACAAATGAAGAATTTTTGTTTGTTA
>NW_007773798.1:0-3086 GCF_000696425.1 Galeopterus variegatus | reverse complement strand
TTGCAAATCAAATGCTCAGTTATCAAAGAACACAAGAAAATATTGCATACATGTGCAGAACAGTTTCTAAATAAAGTGTCCAGCATGTAAATGCTGCGTCAGTTCCTATTCAAGCATTCTGTAAATAAAGCCTTGCTCTTCTCCTGTTTTCGTTGGAAACGTCCATCAGAGATAGTGAATGGTGTGAAACAGTGGAGACACCCTGTGGCCGGTGTGGTTAACCGCAGCAACAGTGCATTCATGGTGTATTTCATGTTTCCTGTTTTTCATGTGTGTATTTCCTCTTGAAAATATTTCACTAAGTATCTCTACATAGAAAATAGAAATTTAATAATGTAATAGTAAATATGAAATCCATGAGTGAATATTACTCAAAAATTAGGCCTTAGTCTAAAAGAATTTGTGAATAAGCACCATTTAAAAATAGAATAAAATAAAAATATCATTTAATCCTGACTATTTTTTAAAGTCATAGTTTTTTTAAAACATGAAGGAAGGACTCTTTTTTAAGTGTTAATTTTGATTTAGGAAAATTCCATATAGAGTTTAACACTTGCAACTTGAAATTAACTTGAAATTAAACTGAAAATGTCTGACTGCACCCAAATTATTAACAAATAAAATAAATTAATATTTCAAAATATAAGGGCTATGAAGAGAACTGGTTGTCCTTGTAAAATTTACACTTTATTTAAAAAATAAAAAGGCCCAAACTGAGAAATAACGCCAAGACTTGCTGCTGAGTAAAGGAATAAATGAGCTTTAAAACATTTTTAATAGCTTTTTTTCTTTATCAAAATAGTAAAACAAGTTCATTTACAAAAATGAGAAAATATAAAGAAAAAGAAGTAAAATGCCCACCACAATTTCACCCTTAAATAGTCTTTTTTTTTTTTTGTACTTTTTTGAGACCGGCCGCACCGCACTCAGCCAGTGAGCGCTGTGAGCGCACCGGTCATCCCTACACAGGTTCTGAACCCGCGGCGGGAGTGCTGCTGCGCTCCCAGCGCCACACTCTCCTGAGTGCGACACGTGCTCGGCCCAAGTACTTAGTCTTAAAACAAAGTCTTAATACTTTGGTTTATATATTTCCAGAAATGTTTCTTTATATATGAATTACATAGTCTTTTAAGTAAAAAAGGATTTTGCTGAATGTAATTTTTGCAATTTGGTTCCCCCCTTGTGTTATGAACAACTTCTATCTCAGTATATATTTCTGTACACATAATTTTTAAAAAGATGTACAGTGTTCCATTCTATAGATATACTATGCTTTATTTACCAAACCCTTACTATTGGATGTTTTGTTTTCAAATTTGCTATTCTAATCAATACTCTAAAATCATTGCTTACACTCTTTTTAAGCTTAGAAAGAAATATTTAAAGTAAATAACAGCATGTACATTTTAAAATAGTTTTTAAATTGTGAAATATAACATTGAGAAAAGTACATAAAACTTACACATACACTTTCACAAAGTTAAAAAGTAAACAACAGTGTATGCACCACCCAGGTCATAAGATAAAACATTACGGGTGCCCCAGAATACACCCCATCCCTTCTTGATTAGAGTCCTCTTTTAAGAGTTCAGTATGCAATATCAAATTGCCTCTAGAAACGTGGATTTCACTTGCACTCCTGCAAACGCTCCATCAGGTGCCTATATTAGAGAATGGTCATGAAGTAACTGTAGTCCATTACAGTCAACGGTAAAAAACCACAGCAAGTCATACTAAATGTCATGTATTTTTATTTTTTATTTATTTATTTATTTATTTTTGTCTTTTATCTTTTTCCGTGTCCGGCAACGGATCGCAACCCTCAGTGTTGCCCCCGTACCGGACCGGGGACCGGCAACGGGATCGCAACCCTCGGTGTTCCTCCTGCGCCTCGCTCAGCCAGTGAGCGGGAACCGGTCTGTATGTGGGATCCGAACCCTCGGGCGGGAGCGCCGCCATGCTTCCCAAGCAGTGCACTTATCCAGTGCGCCACCGGGCTGGCCTAAATGTCATGTAAACAAGAGCAAGATATAGTAAGTGCTAAAATTGTACCTTTATTCCTAAACAGTGTTTGAAAATACAATTCAGTTCTGAATTTCAGTTTACTGTGCCTATGATATTTAGCACAGTCTAGGCAGTTTTGGCCTATACCGTCCTAATCTGTAAGAGAAGCTTTACCCACCCAAGTAAGAGTCTAATATGAGTGGCCAAGCCGAAATGCCCTTTGGGCCTCATTAGTAAGGGAATGGGATGTAGTTCACAAAGTGTTATCTCAGTTTCTTGTCCTTTTCCTTGGGTTGTTCGCTTCTCAGTGTCAGATTGATGCAATGCTGGACTTTGATGTGGGTTTCAGAGGAAAGGTGCCCCAGAGTCAAAGAACAGAACTTTTATTGGCATGCTACACGGGTCTCCAAACTGTATTTATTTCTAAAGATACCTGACTTATGTGCATGCATGTGTGTATGTATGTGTGTATTTGTGTATATGTGTGTATATGTATGTATGTCTTATATGCTTAGAATTCCTGTCCCTTCATCAACCCATATGCAGTACATAAATTAAAAAGAAAGTAAGTTTCCTATAGAAAAAAAAAAACAGTCTGATTTCTCTGATTGGCTTGACAAGCAAGTATAATCAGAATCCTTCATTGAGATCTTATATTTGGAAGCCATAAATCTTAAAGATGTAGGCTTGAGGTCACCAGTGGCCATTTTCCTACTATGAAGAAGCCCACCAAGGAATGATACTAATATATCATTGGGAAGATTGGGAAAGAGAACTCCTGGATCCAGCCATGCCTTTTTAATAGTTAGCTTACTATTTCTTGCAACGAAGTAAATTAAATGGCATATTTTCAGCAAATTTCAAAGTTTTGGATGACCACTTATTTTATATTAACAGCAGAACTAAAGGAATTTAAAATAAATAATGTGAAATTCTTACTTTCATTTCAAACTCATTTTCAATTGATTTAAAAATACAATGGCTAACGTATATTAAAGTTACAAAATGTTCAGATCCTTTCACTTAGTCATCTTCTCCTGGCAATATATTTTAAGAATAAGGCCTAACCACGCCAAGATGTT
>NW_007773797.1:9652-10061 GCF_000696425.1 Galeopterus variegatus | reverse complement strand
AACTCTAATTGCACATAGTTTAGTTGACTTATTGTCCCACAGGTCAGTGAGTCTGGTGTTTTTTTCCCTCCATTATTTTATTTTTGTTTTTGCTTTAGTTTGGATAGCTGTATTCTTTTCTTTAAGCTCATAATCTTCTGCAATATCTAACTGGCTGTTAATATGATTCTAGTAAATTTTGATTAAACGTAATGTACTTTTCAACTCTAAAAGTTACATTTGGCTCATCTTTCTGTTTCTTCACTGTGTTCATGTTTTCCTTTAAATTACTGGGAATATTCATAAAAGCTATTTTAAGGTCTTTGTCTGCTAATTCCATCATCTCTGTCATTTATAGATTCTTTTTTTTTAGTGATTGATTTTTCTTCTAAATGTGGGTCCTGTTTTTCTGCTTCATTGTAAGTTTGGT
>NW_007773797.1:3440-4291 GCF_000696425.1 Galeopterus variegatus | reverse complement strand
ACTGGTTTTCATAGAGTAAGTTCTTAATTGGCAGTGACTCTACCTAGCCTCTCTTGTCTAACGGCACAGATCTCTTCCGATACTTTATGATAAATAAGATTAATTACTCAACTTTCCTATCATTTTTCTTCTGGTAGAATACATTCCTCCTATCTAAGCCTTAAATGAACAATAGATTTCCCTAAATCAGAACATGAGGAGATAGCCAAGTACATCGTACTTCATTTATGGGAAATTCAGATGAGAATCTTGGAAGAAGAAAAGAAGGTTTGGGGAAGGTCAAATAGGTTCAATAGAGTTCAAGCATTAAAAGCTCTTCGTATTGACTTACGGGATAGCTCCTCAGGCTCTCTTTTGAAGTGTTGCTTATTTCTAGTTTATAAACAATTCTAACAAGCATAGAGGTTCCCCATCTCTAAGCAAAAAACTTTCTGGAATAGCAGACCAGGAGAAAGGACAATCCAGTATTGAAAGTGCTAAATGCCTAGTCACCAGGGAAGAGACTGAAGAAACCAGCCATTACACTTTTAGGAATTCAACCTTAGAAATACTCATAAAACTCTGGGCACCTTTATAAGATTGTTTATGGTTGCATTACTTACAGTGTTAAAATACTTAATAGTTAGAGGTCCCCCAGTAAGAAATTGCCTGGATGAATGATGGTTTGGCCAATATGATGGAGTACTGTACAAATATTCAGAAGAATCTGAGGTAGCTCTGTGTATACAACAAGGAAATATAGGGCCGGCCCGGTGATGCACTGGAGAGTGCGCCGCTTGAGGAATGTGGTGGCGCTCCCGCCGAGCGTTCGGATCCCATGTGGAGACCAGTTCCCGCTCACTGGCTGAGCG
>NW_007773797.1:0-2721 GCF_000696425.1 Galeopterus variegatus | reverse complement strand
AAAAAAAAAACAAAAAACAAGGAAATATACACTCAACACATTGTTGAGAAAAAAATCAAGTTGTAGAGAGAATGCAAAACAAGACATATGTTTATTTTAAAAGTCACACATATATGCACACACAGAAAAAAACAAATAAATGTGTGTGTGTGCATGTGTGTATACACACATTGATGCATCCGGGGAGCAAAGAGGTAGGCTTTCAATTTTCACTGCATGACTTCTGCCTCCAGAATGTAGAATGTTGCTGTAAGAGACCTTTCTTTGCTTCTACCCTGACAATGAGATAAAGCTAGATAAGCCAGAGAGTAATAGTTCTTAAAAACCCTATACTGCTGATGACACAAAGAAACCTAAATGTGATAGATAAGAAAGAGACAAGCTTCTCCTAGGGGAGAACACTACCACAGCTGCTATCAGCTCTGAAGGTATGACCCAAGAAGAACCAAACCTGCCATAGATTGGGGTAAGTAGGAACAAGCCCCATTTGTAACCATCTTTTCAGGGCTGGGTATGGGCTGTGTGACAAATTAGAATCCTGAGCAAATCCAAACCAAAGCCAGTCTTCACTCACCCTCCAACCCTTTCCCACAGCACCTTCACTATGTGCACAGGATTAATGTGGCAAATTCTGGGGTAGAGCAGGAGAGCTGAGAAAGATTTTCTCTGAGGATCACGGGGCCTTTATTAAACGTAAAGCATCAGTCTGCTGAAGGCTAGTGTCAGGCTAGGATGGTGGAGAGATTTCACAAGGCACAGAAAACTATTTATGGAACTGGAGAGCCAGGAGAACAACATATTGCCTCCAAAGCTTATGGCTGTGCTATAAAGGAAAGAGAGAAAGAGAAATCTCCTACAATCTGAAGGGCTGAAAGCTGAGCTGTAGAGGACAGAGGAATGTTGAGACTTTCACGAGTAATCAGATCCCAAGCCCTGGTGAAGGCAAAGCCCTGGTCCTGCCTTCAAATTATTTGAAGTTGGTGGTGAACTAAATTTAATTAAGCTGCAGCAAACCCTAGATCCAGCTCAATTGTAGATTAAATAATTAGATGGACTCAACTTCCCACATCAGCAGTCTCAAGAGGAAGGGATACACTCTTTTCAAGGAGTTAATACTTATTTCATCCTATGGTTCTTTTTATACACGATGTCCAGCAAACAACCAAAAATTATGAGACAGGTACAGAAGCAGGCAAAGTGATTCATAATCAAGTGAAAAAGCAGTTAAGAGAAGCAGTCCAGATGTTGGAATTAGAAGACAAAGAGTGTACAATAAATTTGTGATGGAGTTTGGATGTATTATCCTCCCGGAACTCATGTGGAAACCTGATCCCCAATGTGGCAATGTTGGGAGCTGTTTGAGTCATGGGGGCAGATCCCTCCTGAATGAATTAGTGCTCTCTGTGGGGGTGCAGGGGTAGTGAGTGAGTCCTTGCTCTATTAGTTCCCATGAGAGCTGGTTGTTTAAAAGACGTTGGCACCTCCCTCTCTCTCTCTCTTGCTTCCTCTCTCCCACCATGTGAACTGCTTGTACCCACCGGTTGCCTGCCACTTTCTGCCATAAGTAGAAGCAGCCTGAGGCCCACGCCAGATGCAGCTGTCCCAGAATCATAAGCCAANCTCTGTTCTCAATACATTACCCAGTCTCAGGTATTCTATTATAGCAACACAAAGTGGACTAATACAATATGATTAAAATATGCTAGAGGATTTAGTGGAGGAACTGGACAATTTATAAACAGATGGAGAATTTTAGCTGAGAAATAAAAGCTCCTTGTAAAAAAAAAAAGCCATATTTTTACTTTGTGTGATTTTTCTATCAATTACATTTGGCAGTGAGAAGATGTGTTTTGAAATTTTAAAAAATGACTTCAAAAACACATTTCCAAATGTTTTCACCTAAAATAGTAAAAGTATGATTCAAATACTCTAGAAGGAAACCTCCACTTCATGGAAAAACTTTGTCAGATCTGTGCATACCCTGAGGTTTCCTGGTAATAATGGTCCTACCATACTTAGGGGCAGCTGTACAACTCATGTCACCAAATGGACACCTAGATACAAAAATGGTGACCAAACCAACAGCACTTCTAAAAGTCTATGTGTGGCAGGTGGAGTTTTTAATCCTAGTCATATTGTTCCAGGAAAAACAATTGTCCCTAGGGAAGGAGAAGTCTTTCTCTGGGAAAAGACTTTTCCACTTCATCTGTCAAGGAGCAACAACAGGTTCTTTTACTCCTAGAGGAACAGGCAAGCTGTCCAGGGTGACTAAGTCCAGTCTTGGGCTGGATGTGGCAGAAAAGAATAAATGTTGATTTTTAAGACATAGTTGATGAATCCATACCAAAGAATGTTTCTTTTCAGGGCAACATTCCTCATGAAATGTTATCCATGAAGATAAACATGGATGACACTGAAAAAAGTAAGATGGTACGATAGGGTAAATCATGCTTAAAATTTAAGGAAATAAAACCTTAGCTAGAGGCTCAAGTGACAACACATCTTCTCAGTTCACAATGTGTTTTCAGACACACAGAAGTTCTCAACAGGCAGAGAAACTCTTTAGTCACAACCCCTGTGGTATCATTTAAAAATTTGTTCCCCCAGGTTTCTAGCCCACGTATGGACTAATTATTATGATAGGATTTTTCCTTGAGGACCGAGGATCTATAAGATCTTAATACCCTCCATTCTTCTCCATAGAGATGCTGGCCAGGACAA
>NW_007773796.1:0-4292 GCF_000696425.1 Galeopterus variegatus | reverse complement strand
TCTACCTGAATCACAGGTGAGCATCCAGGTGCCGTGGGGAGCCCAGGGCAGGTGCCTCTTCTACCTGAATCACAGGTGAGCATCCAGGTGCCGTGGGGAGCCCAGGGCAGGCACCTCTTCTACCTGAATCACAGGTGGGCATCCAAGGTATGCTGACCTTGACCTCATCAGGGAGGGCGCCTCTGTAGGTTCTCCAGGATTTGTCTTTAGTAAAACACCTGCTGGCAGTTGGAAATGGCCTGGGCATGGGGTTGGTGCAGACTGGCATCTAGGAGGGAGAAAGTCATCCAACATGATAACAAATCATTTAAAACTTCAGCCTTTTATTGTGGTTGCACAGGGACAATCAGCCTGCATCTTTAACATTGTTTCCTATTCTTTTGCAAAAGAAGAACATTATGTAACTAAATTGGACATTCTAATGTCCAATAATGTGGAACTGAGGAGGAATACTGCTTGTGAAATTAAGAAACCCACAGCAGCAAAGTCGAGTTTTTTTTTGGTTTTTTTCGCCCATACCGGACTGGGACCAGCAACAGGATCGCAACCCTCGGTGTTGCCCCCGCACCTCGCTCAGCCAGTGAGCGGCCGGTCTGTATGTGGGATCCGAACCCTCGGCAGGAGCGCCGCCGCACTCCCAAGCAGCACACTAGCGCAGTGCGCCACCGGGCCGACCCTCGAGTTTTAACTTAAGCAAATTCAATTTTCTTTTTCTGGACTTAGTGAGTCACTAGGACTGAATGAAAGCATCTGGGCCGTCCTGTTCCCCGAGCTGTGTTTCCCTTGAATGATGGTGGCCTGTTTAGAGTGAGTCACCAACACGGTTTTGGGCCGATGCATAACAGCGTCCCCTTCCCGAGGCCGGGTTTGGGGACCGGGACAGTAGAGGGGGAGAATCACGGGCTTCCAGCTTCTCCTGAGCAAGACGTGGACCAGCACTCTCCGTTCTCTCGCTTCCATGTGGCGGTGTGCGGCGCACCCCTCGTGGCCCCTCACTGAATCTTCCGGGGGCCACGTGACTCTCGGCCCTCGTGGCATGGTGCCCCCGGCTCAGGGAGGGCGCTTGCATCTGCGTCCCCACAGCGTGTGCCTCTCGCTGCTCGGGGGAAGCCGTGCTGTGCTGTGCACGTGCGCGGGTGAACGTCCAGCCACCTCGGCGGCTCCTCCTGCCCCTGCCACCCCGTGCCCCTCGCGCCCTCGCACTCTGCCCGTGGTCCCTCCACCCGGGCTCCTCTCCCGCCACAGTCCTGCTCATCCTCCATCTGGCAGGACCCCTCACTCCTTTTAGTTCTCAGCTCTTCAGAGAAGCCGTAAGTGGCCACCCCGGCCAGCCTCCTGTCCTCCACCCTCTGTTCCTCCCCAGCACCTGTGACAACCAACCCGATGCCCCCTCTCCTGCGTTTTCCTGTCCCTCCTTTTAGTTCTCAGCTCTTCAGAGAAGCCGTAAGTGGCCACCCCGGCCAGCCTCCTGTCTTCCACCCTCTGTTCCTCCCCAGCACCTGTGACAACCAACCCGATGCCCCCTCTCCTGCGTTTTCCTGTCTGCTCTCCCCTCCCATGGCGAGCTCCATGGTGACAGGAATTCTCATGACTTCTTCTCCTCCATATCCCTGTCTTTATGTAGAGCCCCGCACATAGGAGGAGCTGGACAAATATTTGCTGAATGAATTACCCAGTCCGCTGAAGTGCCATGACTTTGTCTGGCCTTCCCTACCATGCCCAGGAGAACGAAGAAGCCACACTTCACATGCAAACCACTGTTGTTTGCACATCTGTCTCCCTGGCTGGGTGGTGAAGCCATCATAGGAGAAACCAAGTCACAATCATCTTTATGTCTCCAGCACCAAACACAAGAAATGCAAACAGCCAGTGCTCAATATATGTGTGTACAATATGAAGGAAGGGCTCCATCACATAGTACCAGCTCTTCTAAACTATCCCACAGAGTGTATGCTTCTGGGCCACATGTCCATGACCTTCAGATCTTCCATCTGTAGAATGGGACAACATTAGTCACCTGTCCAGGTGCCAGAGTTTAGTGGGCATCTGTTGGGCCCCCATGTGCCTGCTCTCTGGCTATGCCTGTCCCCCACATCCCCCCATGGATAAATGCTATGTAATAATTCATAGATCCAAAAACATCTGAAACCTTTTGTCTGAGTGACCTTGAAGACTCATATCTGTATCACATTAATAAACATTTAACCCAGTTCTTAGAAAATAAAGAGCATCACCCTTTCCTCCACAGGGCTGGCCAGAAAGTTACTAGATCTAAATGCACACAAACAAAAAGACACTCATAGTCTCCAAATTATGCAAGGTTTTGGACTCAACATTCTCTTGGAAATCTGTAAATGAGCATCGCTTCCAATTAGAGTGTGCTCAGAGCCCTACATGCTTAGGGCCATGCACCTGAGGCCACTCCTCTGACCCATCAAGCCCCCTACACTGGCCTGGCCTTGGCCCTGGCCTCACAGCCCAGGCCACTGCCCAGCCCACTCTCATCCTGACAGCCTAGGACACCCACCCCCTGGGGTCAAGTCAAATGAGCAAACAAACACCCCTCATTTGGGCCAGCCTCCAAGTCTGAAGGCACAAGCTTGGCCCCAAACAGCCAGAACTGGTCCAGGACCCCCAGCCAGGGACCTTTAGAGGGCTGTGATACCACCAGCTCATGGAGGACACAGGGGCAGGCAGGACTGTGGTGGGATTCCCTGCCCAAGAGTTGTTCAACCTCCACTTAACATGGCAGGACATCTCTGAAGGATGTTTTGTTTTTAATTGTGGTAAAATACACATAACATAAAATTTACCATCTTTACCATTTTTAATTGCATGGTTTAGTACAGTTAAGCATACCCACATTGTTGCGCAACGATCGCCACCATCCATCTCCAGAACCTTTTCATCTTGCAAAACTGAAACTCTGCAGTAAACACCGTTTCCCTCTCCCAGCCCGGCAACCAGACTGTACTTTCTGTCTCTATGATGCTGACTACCCTAAGTATCCCCGTAAGTGGAATCATACAGTATTTATCTTTTTCTGACTTGTTTACTTCACTTATCATAACATCCTCAAGGGCCATCCATGTTGTAGTATGTGTCAGGATTTCCTTCCTTTTTAAGGCTGAGTAATATTCCATTATGTGTATACATCACATCCGGCTTATCCACTCATCCATTGATGGACGTATGGGTTGCTTCTGCTTCTTGGCTATTGCGAATACTGCTGCTATGAACACGGATAAGCAAATATATCTTTGAGACCTGCTTTCAATTCCTTTGGGCATATGCCAGAGTGGAATTGCTGGATCATATGGCAATTCCATGTTTAATTTTTCTGAGGAATCTCCTTCTGTTTTCCGTAGTTCCTGCATCATTCCACATTCACACCAACATTGCCCAAAGGGTCCAATTTCCCATGTCCTCATCCACACTTGTTATATTGTTTTTTGTTATTTTTTTTATAGTAACCATCCTAATGGGTGAGAGATATTGTCTCATTATGGTCTTGACCTGTGTTTCTTTAATGACCAGTGATGCTGAACGTCTTTTCATAAGCTTGTTGGCCATTCGTATATCATCTTCAGAGAAATGTCTGTTCAAGTCCTTTGCTCATATTTTAATGGAGTTATTTGACTTTTTGTTGTTGAGTTGTAGGAGATCTTTATATATTCCAGATATTGACTCCTTATCAGATACAGGATTTTCAAATATTTTCTCCCGTTCCAGAGATCGCCTTTTCACTGCTGATCGTGTCCTTTGATACACAGAAGTTTTAAAGTTGATGCTCTCCCATTTGTCTATTTCTGTTTTTGTTGTCTGTCTCCTGAGAGATCCCAGACTGTCCTTTCTGAAAGTATAAAATTCCATCCCCGTGGCGGTAAACAAGCTGCAGCAGCAGCCTGTGCCAGCACTTCTTGTGAAATCCCCTCTTTACAAGTGCTGCTCACCACCCTTGGAATTATTTCCCGTTCTGCAAACTAGTCCACGTTGCTCACTCCTTACGTGTGCTTTGCACAAGTCTTTCTTTGGTGGAGTCCCCCCTAGCCTCGTGCCTTGCAAGGAGACAAATGAAACTGTCAAGAACTTGCTTCCCCCCCGTTCTGCAAACTAGTCCACGTTGCTCACTCCTTACGTGTGCTTTGCACAAGTCTTTCTTTAGTGGAGTCCCCCCTAGCCTCGTGCCTTGCAAGGAGACAAATGAAACTGTCAAGAACTTGCTTCCCCTATGCCCACTCGAGCCATCTACTACCTAATGCTGCGTGGATGCCACGGTTTGTCATGGTCTT
>NW_007773795.1:2400-4293 GCF_000696425.1 Galeopterus variegatus | reverse complement strand
TGCCTGTGACTCCCCAGTCATGGCAGGCAGTGCTGGGTCGTTACTTAGTCAATTTTTTTTTTTCCTGGCAGCTAGCAGGATCCAAACCCTTGCTCTTGTTACTTACTTTTAATAAAGTATTTAAACCTAAACATTTTCCTTTCAGCACTGCTTTTAGAGCATTCCACCATATTTGGTATGTGTGTTTTTCTTATCATTCAGGTTAAAATATGTTCTAATATTCTTTGTGATTTTTCTTTGATTCATGGGTTATTTAGAACAGTGTTGCTTAATTTCTAAATATTTGTGAATTTTCTAGGTAACCTTTCTCTTTTTCCTTTGAAGTAATTATAAAGTCAGAAGAAGTTACAAAAACAATACAGAGAAGTTCCACGTATCCTTCATATAGTTTCTCCCAGTGGTAACATCTTACATGACTATAATACAGTATCATAACAGGGAAATTGACATTGTTGCAATTTATAGACATTAATCATATTCTACCAATTTTACATGCATTCACTTGTGTGTGTGTTTATAGGTCTATGCAATTTTATCTCATGTATAGACCACCACCACTATCACAATTCAAATCTATTCTATCATAACAAAATTCCCGCATGCTACCCTTTACAGTCAGACCCATTCCCTTCCCCTCACTCATTCCTCATCCCTGGCAACTGCTAATCTAGTCTCTATCTCTGTAATTTTATCATTTTAAAATGTTATATAAATAAAATCATACAGTGTGTAACCTTTTGAGATTGGCTTTTTTTTACTTACCGTTATTCTTTTGAGATTCATCCAAGTAGTTTTGTGTATCAGTACTAAATTTCTTTTTTATTGTTGAATGATATCCATGATGTGAATGTACTTCAGTTTGATTAGTCATTCACTCACTGAAGGACATTTTAGTTGTTCCATTTTTTGGCTATTAGAAATAAACCTGCTATGAACATTTGTGTACACTTTTTTCTTTTTTAGGCAGCTGGCCAGTATGGGGATCTGAACCCTTGACCTTGGTGTTTTCAATATCACACTGTAACCAACTGAGCTAATCAGCCAGCCCTGTGTACACCGTTTGGTGTGGACATGTTTTCTTTTCTCTGAAATAAATGCCCAGGAGTACAATTGCTAGATGATATGGTAATGTATGTTTAGTTTTCTAAGATATTTGAAAAACTATTTGTGAGAGTAACTGTACTATTCTACATTCCCAGTTATAGTGTATGAGAGATCTAGTTTCTCTGCACTTCTGCTAGCATTTGGTATTGTCATCATTTTTAATTTTAGCTGGTCATATTTGTGTATAGTGGCAGATATCTTTTTTTTATTGATTTCTAACTTTACTACTGGATCAGAAGATGCACTCTATTACATCTAAGTTCTATGACATTTATTAAAACTTTTTTCATTGCTCAGCATACAGTTCCCCCTTTTTTTTTTTTCCTTTTTGTCTTTTTTACTGACCGGTAACGGGATCGCAACCCTCGGTGTTGCACCCGCACCACCCTCAACCAGTGAGCGGGAACCAGTCTCCACATGGGATCTGAACCCTCGGCGCCCGCCGCCGCACTCCCAAGTGGCGCACTCTCCAGTGTGCCACTGGGCCGGCCCACAGTTCCTCTTGATGAATGTTCCATGTGGGTTTGAAAAGAATGTGTATTCTACAGTTGTTGGGCATGGTATTTTATAAAATCAATTGGGTCAGGTTGTTTGACAGTGTTGCTCAAATGTAAATATCTTTACTGATGTTTTCTCTATTTTTCCTATGAATTACTGATACAGAGGTGTTAAAATCTCTCCAATATGATTGTAGATTTGTCCATTTCTGTCTATTTTTGCTTTATGCATTTTGGAACTCTATTCTTAGTTGCATACACATTTAGGATTGATAAGTCTTTTTTTTTTTTT
>NW_007773795.1:0-670 GCF_000696425.1 Galeopterus variegatus | reverse complement strand
CGAGGGTTGCGATCCCGTTACCGGTCAGTAAAAAAGACAAAAAGGAATAAAAAAATAAAAAAAACCATGGGGGTGCAGATATCTCTTTGGTATGCTAATTTCCTTTCCTTTGGATAAATACCCAGCAGTGGGATTGCTGGATCATATGTAGTTCTATTTTTAGTTTTCGAGGAACCTGCATACTATTTTCCATAATGGCCGTACCAATTTATATTCCCACTAACAGTGTATAAGAGTTCCTTTTCTCCACATCCTCACCAGAATTTGTTATTTTTTATCTTTTTAATAATAGCCATTCTTTAACTGGGGTGAGATGATATCTCATAGTGGTTTTAACTTGCATTTCCCTTATGATTAGTGATATTGAGTATTTTTTAATATAACTGTTGGCCATTTGTATGTCTTCTTTTAAGAAATGTCTATTTAGGTCATTTGTCCATTTTTAAAATCAGATTATTTGGGGTTTTTTGCTATTGAGTTGTTTAGATTCCTTGTATATTCTGGATATTAATCCATTGTTGGATGAATAGTTTGCAAATATTTTCTCCCATTCTGCTGGCTGCCTCTTTGCTCTTTTGGTTATTTCTTTTGCTGTACAGAAGCTTTTTAGGTTTTTTTTTTTTTTTTTTAAGATGACCGGTAAGGGGATCTTAACCCTTGACTTGGTGTT
>NW_007773794.1:2395-4294 GCF_000696425.1 Galeopterus variegatus | reverse complement strand
TTCCTTATAAAATGCAGGTTTTCTTGACACGTGTTCTCGTGATGAATCATTATCATAGCATCATAACTTTCTTCACGCTTTCATGAGATTTCTTGTTTTCTTTCTTTCTTCTCTATTGGATTAAGAGGTCTGTTTCTAACTTGATATTCATAGTATACTCTTACCGAGCAAACTGTATTTGTTGAGATAATGAAGTAATCATGTATTAATTTATATCTGTTGCTTATAACAGAGTTCTTAAAACTGGGCAAATTATAAAGAAATGTAATGTAGTCCTTACAGTTTTGGAGGCTGGGAAGTCCATGGTCCTGGGGGAAAATCTGATGAGGGCCTTCTTTTGGTGGGGGTTCTGCACAGAGTCCCATGGTGATGCAGGCAATCACATAGACAGAATAGCAAGATCTCCTTCATGTGCTCTTTTTATAGAGACACCAGTCTACACCCACAATAACCCATTCCTCCATGAATGGATTAATCCATTCACAAGGGCACAGCACTCATGATCCAATCACCTCTCAAAGACCCCACTTTTCAAATACCATGATTGGGTTTTCCACCCTCTTAACACTGTTAGAATGGGATCAAATTTCTGACACATGAATTCTGGGGGGTACATTTAACCAATAGAAAATTGTATGTGTGTGATTCCATTTCTCATTTTGGCATTTCTGCTCCTCAACAAGGTGCCCCTAACTTCTCTTTATTATGTCTTCTTTCTTTAAATTAGAACTTCAAAGAATAAAATCTTTAAATATCAGCTGCTAATACCTGTGGCATTATGCTTTCAATAGTATTTAAGATTGTTTAAAGCAATAGCCAAAAAAATCCAAAGAAGTGACATGCTAATGTTATGATTTCTAATACTAGGACAGCAGTTGTAAAGCTAGGTATGTGCTAATTAAAGATAGACACCTGAGAGCATTTTATAATACACATATTAATTTCTTCTCCACATATTTGTATTTAATAGATTTGGGTCTAATCTATTATTGTGTCAGTTGCAGACTTCTTTTTTTTTTTGTCAATTTCTCTAGGCAAATAGAATGCCTCAAACTTCAGACATAATCTAAATGTTAGGGGAATTAAAACATTTGTCCTTATAAAATAAGACATGGCCCTAGAGTTCCAGCAAGTTCTTATTTTACTCTTTTGTAAGAAAATTGCACTGTCTTTTCTAGTGGTTTCACAAAGAACCACAGATGTCACTACCTGACAGCAAACCTAGCACAGTGGTGGCCGCAAGTGTCTCTGTAAGTTACCCCTCCCAACTGACCTAGTTTATCATACCTTCTGAGAAGACAAGCTATTCTTAGGGCACCCAGGTGCACTGATTGAGCAGGTTTTGCAGAGGTTTTTCTGTCACAGGTTAACTTGTGATTAATACAAAATATTGAGTTATTCCCTCAAATTTGCTTCATAGAGATTTTATAAACGTTCTGTTAGGAGTTCTTTTTTTAGCCACCCATATCTAGGCCATGTTTCCTTATGAATACAGAATTTGCAAAGTAAACTAAAGAGTGTTATTTACTGTTCTATATTAAGGATTTTTAGCATGTTTATTGACAAGAAAAGATTTCATGACTTGACTGGATAGTTAGAAGTAAGCTGGGACTAACTGTAACCATATTAAAGTGAATTTGATCTCCTCCTCTTTAGCAAAGTACAAGAGGGTCTTAAGCTGGTCAGAGAGAATTTAGCAAAGCTATTCAGAAGACATGACATTGCCACGATTTATTAGGAAGTATCTATTTAATGGACTGAACAACAGATACTCTTGTATGTGTGTGTGCATTTGACTGGTATCTACCATTGAGCAGAGTTCTTTATAGAGTGGCATATGACCCCTTGGGCAATTGCGTATGTGCATAACCCATAACTCAAATAAGTAATCAAAACTCC
>NW_007773794.1:0-2044 GCF_000696425.1 Galeopterus variegatus | reverse complement strand
TTTAGCAAAGCTATTCAGAAGACATGACATTGCCACGATTTATTAGGAAGTATCTATTTAATGGACTGAACAACAGATACTCTTGTATGTGTGTGTGCATTTGACTGGTATCTACCATTGAGCAGAGTTCTTTATAGAGTGGCATATGTGTGTGTGTGTGTGTGTGTGTGTGTGTGTGCATTTGACTGGTATCTACCATTGAGCAGAGTTCTTTATAGAGTGGCATATGACCCCTTGGGCAATTGCGTATGTGCATAACCCATAACTCAAATAAGTAATCAAAACTCCTAAAACGGCCTTTATTAAGCAACATAGCTTCTCCTTTCTCTGTATTTCATATTGGAGAACTTCTGGAAGAAACCAAAAGGAGGAAAGAATCTTCTGCTTGGCAGCACTCCTATCTTCTGACTGAAGTCCTCAGGTAAAATGGCCAATTCTTACTGCCATATTTCTGGCCATATTTTTTCTATTAAAGTAGAAGCCAAACAATACAAAAAGAGTCAGGAAGCATTTTCAAAAGCACCATTAGTGAGGAAGCATTTGTTAGTTTTGCCCTGCTTCTCCTTCACAATATCTTCCTTTATTGGTTTTAAATTTGTTTGAACTTTGACAATAAAGACTGTCAATACATAGAAAAGCAAACACATTACTTTCATAAATTTGATACAGTGAGGAGCTAAAAACTAAGATTTATAAGATTCTTACCTTGCATAAGGCGTTATTTTTCCTGTCTCATGTAGGAACATTTCATTAACTTCTCACAAAACATTATGAAGTGGATAGGATTATGCTTATCTTACAAATAAGATAAATTAGATTCTAAGAATTTAAAAGACTTGCCCAAGGTCTCTCATCTGGCAAATGGAAAATCATAGATTAATATCAGGACTTCCTGATTGCATTGTAATTTTTTTTCCAAATTTCTTTCATGTAATGTTTCCTTCCTTCTCCCTTAAACATATTGATAAAAATAATGACAAGTAATGTATCTTGCATTTGTGGAATAACAATATCTAAAAAACATTTTCACAAAATTAACTCATAGAAATAATGGCAAGTGATTTTTTACTATCAATTTTACTGATGAGGAAATTGAGATGGGCAAAGTACCTTTTTCCCGAACTCTCAGAAGTTGGGTTCTGCTGATGACTGCCACTCACAGCTTCCCATTCCAAACCCTGACATTTCTTCTGCACCACGCTGCTGAAAGCTTGTGTTTAAATTTATCTTGTTAATTATAAAACATTCAGCCTTTCTTTGGCATCAAATAACATCTTATATGTGATGAACTCTTCCCAGATTGGAATACGAACATTTTAGGTAGGAGAGAACTGCAGAAGAGGGCATATTTATTTATACAACAACACATTTTAAAATGTGTAGTCATTTATGGACAGTGCATATTTCAGTTGTATCTTCAGTGTAATCTTGTTTTACTTACATTTTTAACTTTTCTGAAACATGACTTGCCCACTGTTAGATATTGTCAGACAATTCAAATTAGTTATGTCAGCAATGACTTTTTAAAGAAAATTATATAGTTTAAATTATATGCTTTAAAAAATAGGCCTTTTAAAAATCATTAGGTTTTATGGGCTTTTTTAATTATTTTAATCTTGCATTTCAGCATGAAAATCTCCACTGCCAATTTAAATCTTCAGAAGGAAATGAAATATAATTACATTTTTATATTACATGAAAATTAATGATATCATCAACACTTATTATGTAAATTATTTCAAGAAGTTAACCCATTGTGGTGTCTCAATTTTAAGTAAGAGCATATTTTAAGCATTCACCTGAAAGTATATAATTAGAATTAAAGTGGGGGTTTTCCTTTATGTTATATACATATATATGACATCACAAAGAAAAAATAATATTAACATATAAGATTAATAAACTAAAGAGATTTTACTATAAACCTAAATTGATTCTAGTTTCTCATATCAGATAGAAAAAATTAAATTTCTTTTTTTTTTTATTATTTTTATTTTGTCAATATACAATGAAGTTGATTATTGTGTCCCATCACCGAAACCTC
>NW_007773793.1:2958-4295 GCF_000696425.1 Galeopterus variegatus | reverse complement strand
GAATTGGGGTTCTCTTCCTGCATTTATTCTCCAGACCAGCAAGTTACAGGAAGAGACATAGGTAGGGTTTTGCTGAGCATGGTTTAACAAGTTTTAACAATAGAAGCTGGTAACATTGCAATTAAGTCGATCCACTAACAAAAGCTTGATCTAGCAAACATTCCTTCTCCCTCCAGCAGCTTTTTAGTAACTTTACATATCAATTAGTAACCTGTCTTTGAACCAGCAGCCTTGCTGTGTTACAATTCTGATCTTACAACACAGACTAAATAGCCTGGGTAAAATTTCCTGTTTTTTGTAAGGTCAATGTTTGAAGCTGCAAGGCTTTGGAAAACCAGGCCCTGTGAAGTGCATATGCTTTTATGAATCCTCTACATGACCTTCATTTAAAGGTTCCATTGCATTAAAGTTGCTGTTAATTCTCTAATGCCCATATATGATTATAACTGGTAGGCTACTCTCTGGCACAGCTAAGCACTTCTGCATCCATTAGCTGACTTGCATGTTTACTAAGAGTCAGTAGTGTTTGGTCCCAAACTTGTTTATGTCAGCTATACTTCATTTGGTAATTAATTTAAGTAAATGTAAAGTAAATCAATGATACATGACCAAAGAAGGGGGGAGGAAAAAAAGAAAAAAAAAACGATCTGATTAAATTCTAAATTGAACACATGGGAAGACCTAGCAAATTTCTTTAAAAAAAAAAAAAAGTTGTTTGATAAACTATGGTCAAAGTAACTATAAAAGTTTGGAGGAAGGGCCGGCCCAGTGGCGCACTGCTACAGTGCGCCGCTTGGGAGCGCAGTGGCGCTCCCGCCGAGGGTTCGGATCCCACATACAGACCGGTTCCCGCTCACTGGCTGAGCGAGGGGCGGGCGCAGCACCGAGGGTTGTGATCCCATTGCCGGTCCCGGTCCGGTACGGGCACGACACTGAGGGTTGCGGTCCGTTGCCGGACACGAAAAAAGACAAAAAGGAAAAAAAAAAAAAGTTTGGAGGAAAAAAAAAAAACAAAAAAATTCCTAGGACTCAGCAGTAAGTACCCTAATCACTCCATTTTAAAGAAATTGAAATTATAAATTGTAGATGATACAAGTGTGGTTTAAATAAGACACACTCTGTAGAACTCCAAACAGTAGGCCTATATTTAATCCTTGACATATACTAAGAGATTGGGAACAAATATACATTAATATTTTAAGTTAAGAAAAGTTTTATGATCCCATGTTTTACCTAACTTTTTCAGTCCACTGATCAATCACCAATCCCAACTGTAACAGATAAGAGTGTTTATGCTACAATTTGAAAATGATGTTGTTTTGCATCTTCGAAAATCT
>NW_007773793.1:0-2110 GCF_000696425.1 Galeopterus variegatus | reverse complement strand
AAGAAAAGTTTTATGATCCCATGTTTTACCTAACTTTTTCAGTCCACTGATCAATCACCAATCCCAACTGCAACAGATAAGAGTGTTTATGCTACAATTTGAAAATGATGTTGTTTTGCATCTTCGAAAATCTCTAAACTGGGTACATATTCTTTGGAATAGAAAAAAAAAAACTTTCCATCACTAGGCAAGTATAACAACTGAGAAAGTATGGGTAAGATGCATATGAATAAATATGAACTGAATTTCTTAACTCCTTAATTGCAGTTGCTAATGTGCAACATTTCAACTAAGTGACTTTAAATAGCTATATTATAACCAAATCTGGTTAACTGGAATGGAGAACCACTGCTAGAGTGTAAGATGAGGCAAACTATTTTGCCTATTAGTTGTAGGGCTTATTAAAGCAATTTTTAGGTACTTGATCAAAGCAGAAATTAGAAGGAATAAAGGGAATATGATGAGCAAATTGGTGCTTTTGCTTAGGTCTTCTAATTTTTCTGTATTTAAAATCAATACTTAATAAAATCTGACATGGCTTTTAAGAGTTTGTACTAATGATTCAAATAATAATTTGATCTTTCCTGGGAATAAACTATCAAAAGAGCTGAATTATTTCACAAGTTATTTCCACACTGAAAACAGCGCCATTAACAGCACTCCAAAGTTGGGCTCAAGCTTAAGTTGACCAAGTCCACATTAACACAAACAAAATCAATGCAAAATTAAATTCACAAGGCTGGCCAGTTAGCTCAGTTGGTTAGAAGTGCAATATTATAACACCAAGGTCAAGGGTTCAGATCCTTGTACCAGCCAGCTGCCAAAAAAATAAAAATTAAAAATTCGCAAAATAAAAACACTAATTTTAACATTCTAAAATTCTTTAATCTTATAAAAAACATTTATCATTATACTCATACATATCTATTCAAATATAAAAACTACGTAAATAGTTTAGTAGGAACAGATATGTGACACAGTTTAATTGTTAAATGCACAGAGAATGCTGTTATCTATAAACATAGCAACAGTGGCTTAGATGGACTGACAGCACTGTATGGGCTCATTTGTCCTTTTTAACACCAAAAAATGACATGTTCCATGTAAGATAACTAATATTTACTCTAACAAATAGCAAAAGCTGTCCTGCCTTCCTCAATAAGGCATTGTGTGATTTTTCTTCTTTCTTAGGATTATTATTCTTTCTTAGGATTATTATTATGCATATCAGTAGCCTACAGACAGCCTCAGTACCCAGCAGAATGTCAAACACAAGTCGGCAATACAACAGACATATATATAGAGAACTTAAATCAATGACTAAACAGTACTATATAATACCCATACCTTCAGGGTCCACTGAAGCATAAAGTTGTCCCCTTCTGTAACCCTCAAACTGCTCTATTTTAAGAGTTCTTGGTTCTAATTTTTATAGTTTTGTCCACTCCTTCAGATTACTAGCTGTCACTTCCAGCTGTTGTCATATGCATACTACTCCTTATTCACACCGTTTTCATTTTAACTACATATCCAAGATTGTCAAACTGTATTTACAAACAAAAACCAAATATGCTCTGAATGTAGTCTCACGCACTGCACTGGAAATGCAGAAAGTAAGCTCGAATACATGCTTATGGCATGTATTTTGACTGTTCAGCGTCCTTTTTCATTCCCTCCTGGTTCTGAGGTGTAATCTAGATAAATTAGGTATTATTGTAGACTTGTTATAAAAAAACACGAAATAAGAGATTTGACTACTTCTTGTTTTTACACTAAAACTTTCCAAGACCCAGTATTCCCCATTCTCAACTTTTAAGAAAACCTATTTAGCTTTGATATTACAAAGCAAAGCATTAAGCATATGCAATTTACATCCACTAGATATTTTTACTGTTAGTACAAAAATATGAAGTACATGTAAAAATCATGTGAAAGGTGATTTTTCAAATTTCATGGGAGGAAAACTGTAAAAATGAATTAAAAATGGCTTTCGTGGTACCCTTTCCCACTTGAAAGTTATATCTTACAGAAATTCCCAAAGTTGGGGCTGGCCCGGTGGCGCACTGCTACAGTGCGCCGCTTGGGAGCGCGGTGGCGCTCCCGCCGAGGG
>NW_007773792.1:2820-4295 GCF_000696425.1 Galeopterus variegatus | reverse complement strand
GGACTGGGGAGAGGTTACAGGAATACAGATTTTGGTAATCAAAGTGCAAATGGCTCTGCATTGGAGGCGTTGGCACATAGGCTGAATTAGTGCTTGATGCAGGATTGCACG
The DNA here is from genome assembly GCF_000696425.1 of Galeopterus variegatus. NCBI lineage: Eukaryota > Metazoa > Chordata > Mammalia > Dermoptera > Cynocephalidae > Galeopterus > Galeopterus variegatus. Next base: position 4,184 of record NW_007773792.1, on the reverse strand, counting down.
ATCCAAGCATTAAGGGATGGTTGGTCTGCATTATAAGAATCTTCTAACACTGATATGAAGCTACAAACAAAGGCCAGTTGCCACAAAGAGTGAGGTCTGAAGAGGTGAAGCGTGACCATTCATCCAACTAAACGTGTTGGTCTGTTGTGTATAAAGCACTCTATTCAACAAGAGACACTTGGGTCCCCATCCAAAGGACACAAGTGTATGTAATATAAAACAGAATATTACATAGGCTATGAAGAGTTATATATTTTTCTTCCNAGTGTATGTAATATAAAACAGAATATTACATAGGCTATGAAGAGTTATATATTTTTCTTCCTTTTGTGTTAGAGTACACAAGAGATGGTAATATACAGTTTGGAGAACCAGGAAAGCTATCGTGGAAGAGCTGAGTATTTTATCATTTGTTAAAAAAGAAAAAAAAAAAAATATTTTCCTCCCTGGTTTCCTGAGGATCGCCAGCCATCATGAATGACACAGTAACTGTCTGGACCAGGAAGTTCATGACCAACCAACTACTTCAGAGGAAACAAATGGTCATCAATGTCCTTCATCCCGGGAAGGCGACAGTACCTAAGACAGAAATTCAGGAAAAACTAGCCAAAATGTGCAAGACCACACCAGATGTCAATGTTGTATTTGGCTTCAGAACCTATTTTGGTGGTAGCAACTCAACTGGCTTTGGCATGATTTACGATTTCTTGGACTATGCAAAGAAAAATGAACCCAGACATAGACTTGCAAGACATGGCCTGTATGAGAAGAAAAAGACCTCAAGAAAACAGCAGAAGGAACACTAGATCAGAATGCAGAAAGTCGGGATGACTGCAAAGGCCAATGTTGGTGCTGGCAAAAAGCAGGAGTAAAGATCCAGCAGTGACTTTATCTGCGATGATTGTGTGAATTTTTCACAAAAAGATTAATAAATTGTAAAAAACTAAAAAAAAAAAAATTTAAGCAGAACAAGTGAGTATGCTATAAAAGTGAGTCTCGAATATTATTAAGCCTTAAAAAGGAGGGGAATTCTGACACTTGCTATAACCTGGATGAACCTTGAGTACGTTATGCTAAGTGAAATAAGCCAGTCACAAAAGAACAAATACTTTATGATTCCAGTTTTACGTGGTACCTAGAGTTGTCATCTAGAGAGAGAAAATAGAATGGTGGTTGCTGGGGGGGTGGCGGGGGGAGGGGAAGTTACCGTTTAATGGGTACAGAGTTTCAGTTTTGCAAGATGGAAAGAGTTCCGCGGATGGATGGTGGTGACGGTTACACAACGATGTGAATATACTTAAAACGATTGAACTGTACACTTAAAAATGGTTAAGATGGTAAATTTTATTATATGTATTTTACCA
>NW_007773792.1:0-1551 GCF_000696425.1 Galeopterus variegatus | reverse complement strand
TGAACCTGTTAAAATTCACATTATACACGCGTTGCTTTTTTTCCCCGTATAATGTGTTTTAAAGATATTCTTATGGCAGCATATGTTTTTGAGGGCTGAAAATATTTCATTGCGTGGATGGATCATTTTTTTTTTAACTAGTCCCTGTTGATGGACATTTAGATTGTTTCCACTTTTTAGAATAAATATACTTTATCCTTTTGCATACATATGTAAATACATTTCTAGAAGTGGAATCCCTGGGCCAGACAATATGTGCATTTTTCCTTTTGATAAATCAATTGGCCTTCAAAACCAGCAACAGTTTGTGAGAGTGAGGGGGTTGGAAGGATGTGTACAGCTGCGACAGGAGTAGAGAATGAGGAAGGCGTGGGTACTCAGGGGACTGCTTCCCAGGGAGAAGGAGCTGCAAGGACAGTGGCAAGAAGGCAGGAAGTCAATAACCACATTGGAAGAACTGTGAGGATCTCACCCCCAAAATACTGAGAATTAACTCTAAAATTGGTACATAATGGATGAGCTTATATGGGGCTCCAATGCCTTTCAGGTTAGAACTAGGAAGAAATGGCAGAGTTTGACTGCAACTTAGGAGATTGTTCTAAGGCGGCTAAGGAGAATGTGTCTGCAAAAGGGAGATGATCAGTGGGAAACAGAAGGATGTAACTAGATGAGGAAGGTGTTGGGGGTGACTGGCCCCACGTTACTCAGAAGGGGCTCTCTTGCCTGTGGCAGGTGTAGCCCTGTTGTGCAGCTGGCTCATCAAGTTATCCAAGAACATTTGACTCATCCAATCAACTCCTTCTGCTCAGACGCCATACTCCCCAATCAGCGCCAGGGTCATGATTTGGCTTTTCCTGTTCATTTCTCTACAGGAAAGGTGTATGACAGAAGGACCCCTATCATAGCACTTACCTCAGTGTTATAATTGTGTACTTGTCAGTCTATGACCTTACACGGAAAGTGTCTTATTTCCCTCTCCCTTAGCACAGTCCCTGATATACAGCAGGAAGTCACGAAATATTTATGTGAATAGGAACATTCACATGGAAGGAAAAATCACATCTAATTGGGGTTAAAGTGGGCAGTGGTCAGGGGAAGTGGAGAAGAAATAACATTTGAGTGCTGAGCCTTCCTTGAAGTGTTCATTCAATATTTACCAAGTCCCTATTTCGTGCTGGGTACTGGGCTAGGAGACACTAGGTGTACAGAGATGATTGACATAGTATTTGCTTTCCAGGAATTCCATGGGATGGGAGACATTCTAGGCTGAGGGAGCTGTATGAACAAAAGGCTGGCATCCCAAAAGTGCTCAGTGTGTTTGAGGGGCTATAGTTTACGAGGGTGGGGATTAGGCTGGAAAAGGGCTACACAGTAAAAGGTCACTACTCAAAACAGAGATCAGTGGAAGGTGATATGCCTTTTAAACCTTGCCCGTCACAGGTCTGTCAAACTAGAGTTTGGACTTTATCCTGGAAAAGCAGAGAAATCAATCACTGGGTACTTTTAAACAGATGAGTGCCACGATCAAATATCTACTTCAGAAATTTTCCT
>NW_007773791.1:0-4296 GCF_000696425.1 Galeopterus variegatus | reverse complement strand
AAAAAAAAAAAGAACTTAATGGGTTTAGAGAAGAGAAGGGAGGCCAGTAGTAGGAATTTATGGGTATAAACCAACCAAAGCAGCGGGAAAAATAAGCACAGCTTCTTATGACTAAGAGGACATGATGCACAAAGTGGGAGAAATGAGAAAAAGCAGAAAAGAGAGAGAAAGATGTAGTTGCCTCTGGAAAAGCTCTGTGGCCTGGGAAGCAGGGAACGGGAATCTCTGCCCAGCAGCAGGTTCTGCAGCTGACCGTAAGCTCTGGTCTCTGTGACCAGCCTGGTGACTGTGAAGTGAGACAGTCAGAATAAAAGTTCACCAAAGTTCCTCGCAATTCCAGAATTCTTAGCGTCAGTGAAAGAAGATGAGAGAAACATAGAAAATAAAAACAAAGCCTGAAACAGAAGTGGTAAACACTGTGAAGTGAGACAGTCAGAATAAAAGTTCACCAAAGTTCCTCGCAATTCCAGAATTCTTTGTGTCAGTGAAAGAAGATGAGAGAAACATAGAAAATAAAAACAAAGCCTGAAACAGAAGTGGTAAATGGTCTGCCACAACAATTCATTTTAATGTGTCTGTAGTCACCTCAATATCACAGGATCTAAATAACAATCGAGTGGCAGAATGATCAAACACAGGAGGGGTTTTGGTCCACTGTATGACTGTAATAACCAACGTGTGTCCTGCAGTCGGCTCCCTCCTTCACAAGGACACAGCTCATGTGAGACTATGTCCTCTCAGACTGCAGGCCTGGGGACCTCACTGACTACGTGTCTGAAGAGCCCCTTCTGAATTTTCAAAAGTAATCCCTCATTACTTAGAACTACCTGAGAATCAGATGATCTTCCTGTGGGAGGCTCTTTAAGTCCAGCTTCCCATTTCAAATTATAGATGTTGTAGCCCTGTGTGCACTGGGCTTATGTCATGCTTTCTCTAAGCCAACTGCGTGATACAGAAAAGTAATCAAAGTCCGCAAGAACTGTGTAATTAAAGCAGTGACGGTGCAAATCACCCTGAAGCCTGTCATTGCTCTCTCCAGACAAAACACTCACGGGTGAGTATTTGACATAATCTTACTAAAAGACTTTTGGCAGGACGATGCCTTTGGAAAGAGCACTGCACTGGACTGGAAGGTGTGGGTTTTCATTCTGGCATGGACATTTGCTAGTTGTGTGATCGTCCACAATATTTTAAACTTATCTGAGCCTAATCTGTAAAATGGGAATTGATTAATTTATTCTTATATATATGTTAAATACTTACAGTGTGGTAGGTATCGTATGAAACTCCCAGATTACAGTGATGAATAAAACCTAATATTTCTCAGACATGATACAGATCGAACAGGTGTATCTTTTAAAACCCTAAGTGCTGTAACAATGTAAGGTACTGTGCATTCCTAAAGCAATGTGAAACGATAGGGATTTTTCCAATCTTAAGGAATAGCACTTAAAATTGAGTCATACCTTGGGAACCTGGGACCCATGAGAGCATTGGAAATGACATCGACCACTAAGCATTTTCTTCCAGTGAAGTGAAAAACCTGTTACCTCCCTGGAACTATCAGCTCTGCCAAAGAGTTTTCCACTAGCAAGTGGACAGAGTAGTTACTACATGGCAGACTGGAACTCTTTATTTAAATATTTTTCTCATATCTACATATAATAGGTCTAATATACTATGTGTGATAGTGTCTCAGCACCTTTCGGCTCAGAAAGGAAAGGAAATAAACCCTGTAATATCAATGTAGTGTCTGCCACACGTGTCTCTTCTGTTCTGCCCTGCCCTGCCCAGGAATTCTAAAACTATTTTATGGGGCCACCAGGTGGCAGTTAGGGCAAATGGTTTTAGGCTTTTCCTCTCCACATCCTCGGGGAAGGCCAGGGGGTTACAAACGGAGAAGCAAACCTTGGAAATAAAAATGTTATGGAGCATTTGGGGGGCCAGGCCCTGTGCTATGTGTTTTCACACAGTACCTCACCCAGTCATCATAGCAACATCTGTTAACTATATCCATTGAACAGATGAAGTTAAAGAAACATAGGTCATAAAGCAACTTCCCTAGTGGGGAGAAGCTAGAAAGTGCCACAATGTGAATTCAGCCCCAGCAGAGGTGACACCAGAGTGGAGTCTCTTTATACTGTGGCGGTGTCTAGAAATGGAAGACGGGGCAAGGGTAGACTGTGTTATTAAAATGGTTTTTCAAAGGGTTTTAAGAGTTTTTAAATAAATTTGACAGCTGGTAAATGTACCTCCCACCTTGTAGTCTTCCCAGCTTTTTTCTTTCTTCCCATATCATCTCGGTTTGTAATTTTTCTTCTGTAGTTGACTCTCTCCTTAGTTTTCAGATTCTCTGCATTTTACTCCTTTTAATACATTTTTAAGAAATCTTTGCATGAACATGTTTGAGAGCCTGTTGCATTGAAGGCTGAAGATGTGGCTGTAGTTTCCATCCTGCTTCAAGTGAGAATCTGCGTACGGAATTTCACTGGAGTAAAATTAAGAATGAAACGTACAGAATTTCAGTGAATGAGATGTGAAACATTTGATTCTTACTCCCTTTTCCATAAAGAGTTGCTAAACAGTAGAGCTGATTTGGCCAACTTTTTCTACCAATATTTCTGGCTCTTAATGTGAAACCACTTAAAGCTACTTTTTTTTCCTTAAATCATGTAGCAAATTACTATTTTAAGTTTAGAACATCTAAGCACCTAACAAATTTGGCATGAAAATATGCCACCAGCTCGTTGTCCATTTTCTGGATATTGCCGGTGGCTCTGTATGTGTGTTCTGGTTCAGACACTCTGGGTAAGTGCTATTCTCAGTCTGTACCTACTTTATTTCAATATATGTTTCAAGATGAGTGTTAAAGAGTGCATTGTTTTAATAGACTTGTCTTTTTCTGGCATTTCAATGTACCTGGTGGATAAAGTTAGGAACAATTGATTTCTGACTCCACCACTTCTTTCTAAAAATATTCCATATCATTGCATTGAACTGTTAAAAATAACATTTTGGAAGTTCCAGAGAGGTGATAAAAAGTGCTTTCCATTTTTGGCATGTTTCCATTTTCATGGGGCATGCCACTTGATTATGGTTTTTTCTTTTTTTTTTTTTTGTCTTTTTGTCTTTTTTCCGTGTCCGGCAACGGATCGCAACCCTCAGTGTTGCCCCCGTACCGGACCGGGGACCGGCAACGGGATCGCAAGCCTCGGTGTTGCTCCCGTGCCTCGCTCAGCCAGTGAGCGGGAGCCGGTCTGTATGTGGGATCCGAACCCTCGGACGGGAGCGCCGCCGCGCTTCCCAAGCGGTGCACTATCCAGTGCGCCACCGGGCCGGCCCTGATTATGGTTTTTTCTAATGAAAGTATCATAGAACAGCAAACATGAGAACTGGAAGAAATGACTTTGCATGCAATTTTTGTCATCTGGCTGCACTGTGTGGGGAATAAAGTTTCCCTGTCAAAATGTCAAGTTGTTTTGACTTCACGACAAATGAGGAAGGAAGTTCATAAACATAGAACAATAACCCAGTAACTAGAGAGCTGATTTTTCATTCGTCCTATCCTCGTATCACAGCAGAGAGACTTAATGTGTCCTACAAGTGTCCGCACAGCAACTCAGATTTTCACCTGGTACACTTTTTTTTATTGTTCGAGAAAATAGGATTCTGGGTGAAAATTCTGGAATGTGCAGTGTTACTATTAGTACTTGTGGGGATTTCTGTCAAGGGTTATTACTTCCTTTCTCCTTTTACTCTGGAGTTTTCTTGAACTGAGTTGTTTGGACAAATGACACATCTCATGAATTCCAACTGTGGGAGTGTTTTACTTGCAGGATTGTGAACACGCTCGGAAGCCTCGTAACATGTTCCAAGCTACGCTGAAGGGCTTAGTTCATTCATTAGTCAAAGACTAACAACACATTTACAGCAACCAATTGCATTGTAAGCATGCTTTCTTCATAAATATATTCATCCTTTAAAAAAATAATAAATTCCAGTTAAACGAAATAAAATACAGTAAGTGGTATAAGGTTTTTAAAAATTACACAATCTCTCTCATGCATTATTTTATTTTTTATTTTATTTATTTATTTATTTATTTTATTTTTTAATTTTATTTTGTCGATATACAATGTGGTTGATTATTGTGGCCCATTACCAAAACCTCCCTCCCTCTTCCCTCTCCCCTCTCCCACTCAACAATGTCCTTTCTGTTTGCCTGTTGTATCAACTTCAAGGAATTGTAGTTGTTATATCTTCTTCCCCACTCTGGTTTTTGTGTGTGTGTGTGTG
>NW_007773790.1:2720-4296 GCF_000696425.1 Galeopterus variegatus | reverse complement strand
CTGGAGTAGCTATTCTTATATCAGATAAAATAGACTTTAATGCGAAAACCATAAAAAGAGACAAAGAAGGCCACTATATAATGACAAAGGGATCTATCCAGCAGAAAGAAATAACAACCATAAATATATATGCACCCAACACCACAGCACTCAGATACACAAAGCAAACACTATTAGACCTAAGAAAAGAGATAGACGCTAATACCATAATAGCTGGGGATTTGAACACCCTTCTCTCAGCATTGGACAGATCATCTAGGCAACAAATCAACAGAGAAACACAGATTTAAACCACACTTTAGACCATTTGGGCCTGACAGATATTTAAGGAACATTTCATCCAACATTTACAGAATATACATTCTTCTCATCAGAACACGGAACATTCTCCAGGATAGACCACACGTTAGGTCACAAATCAAGTCTTAACAAATGTAAAAAAACTGAAATTATTTCAAGTATCTTTTCAGACCACAACAAATTAAATCAATAGCAAATGAAACTCTGGAAACTATAAAAATAAACGGAAATTAAACAACATGCTCCTGAATGATCCATGGGCCCAAGAAGAAATTAAACAGGAAATCTAAAAATTTCTTGAAACTAATGCAAATAAAGATACATCATACCAAAATCTGTGGGATACTGCAAAAGCAGAGGGAAGTTTACCGCAATAAACACTTACATTGAAAGAATATAAAGATTTCAAATAAACAACCTGACACTACACCTCAAAGAACTAGAAAAACAAGAATAATCCTGTCCCCAAATTAGTAGACAGAAAGAAATAATTAAGATCAGAGCAGAACTAAATGAAATAGAAACGAACAAAAATACAAAAAATCAATGAAACAAAAAGTTGGTTTTTTGGGAAGATAAACAAAATAGACAAACCATTAGCTAGATCAGCCAAAAAAGAGAAAGAGAACACCATTAACTAGGTTAACAAAAGAAAAGAGAGACAGAGAGACAGAAGACCTAAATAACAAAAATTGGAAATGAAAAAGGTGACAGTACAACCAATACCACAAAAACACAAAGAATCATTATAGCCTATTATAAACATCTATACGCCATCAAATTTGAAAACCTGGAGGAAATGGATAAATTTTTCCATACATCCAAACTCCTGGAGGAAATGGATAAATTTTTGGACATATACAAACTACCAAGTTTGAACCAAGAAGAAATAAAAAACCCAAACAGACAAATAACAAGCAATGAGAGTGAAGCAGGAATCAGTAGTCTCCCAATAAAGAAAAGCCTAGATGGCTTTTCTATCAAATTCTGCTCAACAATTATAGAGGAATTAATACCAATTCTCTTCAAGCTATTCCAAAAAATTCAAACAGAGGCCATTCTCCCAAACTTATTCTATGGTGTCAGTATCACCCTGAAACTAAAACCAGATGAAGATAGAACAAAAAAAGAAAACTACAGGTCAATATCTCTGATGAATATAGATGCAAAAATTCTCAAGAAACCATTAGCAATCAGAACACAGCAACTGGGCCAGCCCGGTGGTGCACTGGAGAGTGTGCTGCTTGGGAGCGCGGTGGTGCTCCTGCCGAGGGTC
>NW_007773790.1:0-1720 GCF_000696425.1 Galeopterus variegatus | reverse complement strand
GATCCCATGTGGAGACCGGTTCCCGCTCACTGGCTGAGCGTGGTGCGGGCACAACACCAAGAGTTGTGATCCCGTTACCGGTCAGTAAAAAAGACAAAAAAAAAGGAAAAAAAAAAAAAAGAACACAGCAACATACCAGAAAAATTACACACCATTATCAAATGGAATTAATCCCAGGGATACAAGATGGTTCAACATATGCAAGTCAATAAATTTGATATACCAAATCAACAAAATCAAGGACAAAAAACATATGATTATCTCAATAGATGCAGAAAATGCATTTGACAAAATTCAGCATTGCTTCATGATAAAGACTCTCAGCAAATTAGGTAGAGAAAAAAATATCTCAAAACAATAAAAGCTGTATATGACAAACCTACCGTCAATATCATCCTGAATGGAACCTACCACCAATACCTGAACAGGAACAAGACAAGGATGCCCACTCTTACCAGTCCTATTTAACATAGTACTAGAAGTACTAGCCACAGCAATCAGGCAAGAGAAAGAAATAAAGGGAATCCAGATTGGAAACGATAAAGTCAAACTGTTCCTGTTTGCATATATAGAACTAAAGACTCTACCAAAAAACTCTTACAGCTGTTAAATAATTTCAGTGAAGTTGCAGGATACAAAATCAACATGCAAAAATCATTAACATTTTTATACTCCAATAACAAACTAGCAGAAAAAGAAATCAAGAAAGCAAGCCCATTTACAATAGTCACCAAAAAAATAAAATACCTAGGAATCAACTTAACCAAGGAGGTGAAAGATCTCTACAATGTAAACTACAAGTCACTGCTGAAAGAAATTAAAGAAGAAACAAAAGACAGAAAGACATTCCATGGTCCTAAATTGGAAGAACTAACATTGTGAAAATGTCCATACAACCCAAAGCAATCTACAGATTCAATGCAATCCCCATCAAAATACCAATGACATTCTTCACAGAAATAGAAAAAAAACAATCCTGACATTCACATGGAACAACAAAAGATCCCAAATAGCCAAAGCAATCCTGAAAAAAAAAATAAATAAATAAAGCTGGAAACATAACACTACCTGACTTCAAATTGTACTGCAAAGCTATAGTAACCAAAACACAATGGTACTGGCATATAAACAGATATACAGACCAATGGAACAGAATAGAGAACCCAGAAATCAGCCCATATACCTATCGCCAAGTGATCTTTACAAAGGCACCAAGAACATACATTGGGGAAAGGACTGCCCCTTCAATAAATGGTGCTGGGGAAACTGGACATCCATATGCAGAAGAATGAAACTAGACCCGTATCTCTCACCATATACCAAATTGAACCTAAAATGGATTAAAGACCTAAAATTATAAAACTACTAAAAGAAAATATAGTAGAAATGCTTCAGGATATAGGACTGGGCAAAGACTTTATGAATAAGACCCCAAAAGCACAGGCAACAAAAGAAAAAAATAAGCAAATGGGATTATGTCAAACTTAAAAGCTCCTTCACAACAAAAGAAACAACACAACAAAAAGACACCCTACAGAATGGGAGAAAATATTTACCAACTATGCATCTGGCAAGGGATTAATATCCAAAATATAGAATGATCTCAAACAACTTAACAGTAAAAAAACAAGTAACCAGATTAAAAAATGGGCAAAGGAGCTAAATATAGGCATTTCTCAAAGGAAGATATACAGGGCCGGCCCGGTGGCGCACTGGAGAG
>NW_007773789.1:2118-4296 GCF_000696425.1 Galeopterus variegatus | reverse complement strand
TTTCATTTCTATTTCCTGCCCAGCTTCACAGGCTAAATCACCTAGTATAATGTTGAATAGAACTGATGATAACTTGTATCCAGGCATTCTTGAATTGCTTTGCTCTCAAAGAAAAAGCTTTCAGCACTTCACCATTAAGTATAGTGACTGCTGTGGGATTTTTGTGGATAACTTTTATCATATTAAAGGCATTTCTTTTTATTCTTACTTTGCTAAGAATTTTTTTTTAATATTGATTAGTGATTAAGTGTGAATTTTAGCAAATGCTTATTTGTTTATATATTAGTTCATTCTGTTGCTTATAACAAAATACCTGGAACTGAGTAATTTATAAGACAATGAAATTTATAGCTTGCAGTTTCAGAGGCTGGGAAGTCCAAAGTCCAGGGAGCACATCTAGTGAAGGCCTTGCTGGTAGTGTCCATGACCCAGAGGTCTCACATGGTAGAATGGCAGAGCAGAGAGAGAAACTCTCAGGTTCTCTCCTTTTAAAACCCTCAAAGGAATGGAAACCACCATGTCGAAGTGATACCTGCGCTCCCATGTTTATTGCAGCTCTACTTACAGTAGCCAAGATTTGGAGTCAACCTAAATGTCCACTGACAGACAATTGGATAAGGAAAATGTGATGTGTATACTCAATGAAATACTACTGTGACATAAAAAAATGAAATCCCGCCATTAGCAGCAACATGGATGAACTTGGAAAAAATTATGTTGAGTGAAACAAGCCAGGCACAGAAAGAGAAATACTACATGCCTTCGCTCATAGTAGGAGCTAAAATTAATTAATTAATTAATTAATTAAGAGAAAAAGAAGAAGAAGAAAGAAACAATCACAATAATACGCTGAACTTTCAGAAAAAAAGAGAACAGAACTGTGGGTGGGAAAGGAGGAGTGGAAGGGGAGTTAGTGAGAAATTAGTTAAGAGTCACAAAGATTGATTATGTTTTGTAAACATGAGTATACTATTTATCCTGATTTGATTACCACATATTGTACACATGTACTGATACTCAAATCTGTACCCCACAAATACATATAATCAATTATGTTCCTTTTTAAAATTAATTAATTTACTTATTACATTAAAAAATGTTGTTGCAGAACAGTGGGAGCAGGAGTAGGAAAGGGGGAGAGTGAAAGAGGTGGACCTGGTGGGGCAGGGCTGGCCCATAGCCAGCTCCTTCACTTCTGTGGTTGTAGGGGGCAGTCGTGGCTGTGGCCCATGGACTTCCTCCACTCCAGCTCAAGAGTCTGGAGGGTTTCCAGCAGTGCAACTTTGTTTCAATAAAAAATAAATAAATAAAAACCATCATCACAAAAATAAAATAAAACCCTCAGAACCACTCCCATGAACTAGGGCATCGTTCTTACAATTTAGTCACCTCTTCAAGGCCCCACTTTTCAATTATCATAATGAGATTTCCCACTCTCAGCAATTACAGTGAGATTAAGCTTCAAGGACTTTGGGAGAGGCTTTCAATCCACTGCAGTTTGCTTTAATTGAATATTCACACAGTGTTTCTTCTTTAGTCAATTAATAGGATGTTACAGCAATTGATTTTCAAATGAAAAGCTGGCTATGCTTTCCTAGGATAAACTAAAACTACTCATGATATATCTTTTTGCTTATTGATTGATAGATTTATCATTGACCTTTGATATTCAAAAGTGATATTGGCCTGTAACGTTCCTTTCCCATATTGTCTTTATTGGGTTTGGCATTAAAGTTATGCTAGTCCCATAAAGGAGATGGGTGGCATCCACTCTCCAGAAGAAATCATATAGCATTCTTTGAATATTTTCTACAGATTTCCTCTGTATGTGATTATCAAAACAAAAGTTCATGTGTGTGGATTCAGCACATTCCCTCAGAACAATGGTAGGCCCTTACTGGGTTTTCATTATTCCTTAATTTTGACCTGATAACCATTCCTGCACTGGCAGTTCTTCAAGATTTTTAAAGTGCTTAAATATTTTAAACAGCTTTGTTATGGGTTGCGTTTAGTGGGCAGGTTGGCATGAAATCTGAGGTCACTATCAATGAACTTCCTATCCACATCTTTATTTACATCATTGAGTACATATCATTTACTTCTCTTTTTTTACATGTATAAGCTGTTCTTTATCCTTTTTCTTTTATTTTTTTAAGTTAGACTAATGTTTTCAAAACA
>NW_007773789.1:0-1118 GCF_000696425.1 Galeopterus variegatus | reverse complement strand
ACAAAAGACAAAAAAAAAAAAAAAAAAAAAAAATGAAATCCCGCCATTAGCAGCAACATGGATGAACTTGGAAAAAATTATGTTGAGTGAAACAAGCCAGGCACAGAAAGAGAAATACTACATGCCTTCGCTCATAGTAGGAGCTTAAATAAATAAATAAATAAGAGAAAAAGAAGAAGAAAGAAACAATCACAATGATACATTGAACTTTCAGAAAAAAAGAGAACAGAACTGTGGGTGGGAAAGGAGGAGTGGGAGGGGAGTTAGTGAGAAATTAGTTAAGAGTCACAGGGGAGTTAGTGAGAAATTAGTTAAGAGTCACAAAGATTGATTATGTTTTGTAAACATGAGTATACTATTTATCCTGATTTGATTACCACATATTGTACACATGTACTGATACTCAAATCTGTACCCCACAAATACATAAAATCAATTATGTTCCTTTTTAAAATTAATTAATTTACTTATTACATTAAAAAATGTTGTTGCACAACAGTGGGAGCAGGAGTAGGAAAGGGGGAGAGTGACAGAGGTGGACCTGGTGGGGCAGGGCTGGCCCATAGCCAGCTCCTTCACTGCTCTGGTTGCAGGTGGCAGTCGTGGCTGTGGCCCATGGACTTCCTCCACTCCAGCTCAAGAGTCTGGAGGGTTTCCAGCAGTGCAACTATGTTTCAATAAAAAATAAATAAATAAAAACCATCATCACAAAAATAAAATAAAACCCTCAGAACCACTCCCATGAACTAGGGCATCGTTCTTACAATTTAGCCACCTCTTCAAGGCCCCACTTTTCAATTATCATAATGAGATTTCCCACTCTTAACAATTACAGTGAGATTAAGCTTCAAGGACTTTGGGAGAGGCTTTCAATCCACTGCAGTTTGCTTTAATTGAATATTCCCACAATGTTTCTTCTTTAGTCAATTAATAGGATGTTACAGCAATTGATTTTCAAATGAAAAGCTGGCTATGCTTTCCTAGGATAAACTAAAATTACTCATGATATATCTTTTTGCTTATTGATTGATAGATTTATCATTGACCTTTGATATTGAAAAGTGATATTGGCCTGTAACGTTCCTTTCCCATATTGTCTTTATTGGGTTTGGCATTAA
>NW_007773788.1:0-4297 GCF_000696425.1 Galeopterus variegatus | reverse complement strand
AGGCATCAGCGTCTGACCCTATAGTGGTGGAGATGTGTGGCCTCTCGTACAGAGAAACCAAAGTAGCTGCTCTAAGTAAACTCAAGGAGCCTTAAGGAAACACAGAGAAGCAACTCAGTAGTTTGTCAGAGAAACTTAAAGAAAGATAGAAATAAATTTTAAAAAATCAAACAGAAATTCTGGAGCCAAAAAATTCCATAAACCAAATTAAAAAAGCAACAGAGGCCATCAACAGCAGAACTGATCAAGCAGAAGAAAGAATTAGCGAGCTCAAGGACAGGCTATTTGAAATTATACAGGTAGAGAGGAAAAAAGGAGAAAAAGATACTGCTATGGATTTTTAAAATTTGTTTTTTGTTGTACATGTTTATGGAGTACAGTTGGTTGTTTCAGTACATGATAAAGTGTATAATGATCAAGTCAGGAAAGTTAGCATATCTCATACTTAAACATTTATCATTTCTTTGTAGTTATAACATTCTAGATCCTCTTTCTGGCTCCCTTGAAATATGCAATACCATACTATTAGCTATTGTCACCCTAGGGAGCCAAAATGAATTCTTCTTATGTCACTGTAACTTTGTAACTTTTTCCCATTCTACCAACCTTTCCCCACACCCCTCTCCCCTCCTTTCTCTGCTTCTGGGAACCCCATTCTACTCTCCATTTCACTCTTTTCAAATTTTTTTGTCTTTATTGACCCACGATAATTGGACATATTTGTGGAATAAAATATGATATAATATTTGGGTACATTCATGCTGTTTGCAATGATCATATCAGGGTGCTTAGTATATCCATTGCCTCAAACATTTGTCAGTATTATGTGTTAGGACCATTTAACATCATCGTGACTAGCTATTCAAGGATACACATCAATTAGTTACTAGCTGTCGTCTCTCTGTATTACTATAAAACCCTAGATCCAATTCCTCCTATCTCTCTAATAGTGCATAAACAGAATGTAGTGTAAATAATATACAATGAAACACAATTCATCCATACAAAAGAATGAAATTCTGCCATTTGCAGCAACATGATGAGGTTGGGGAAAATTATGTTAAGCAAAATAAGCCAGGCACAGAGAGAGAAATACTGTATGTTCTCACTTACATGTGGAAGCTAAAAAAGTTGATCTCATAGAAGTAGAGAATAGAATAGTGGTTACCAGAGATTAGTGGTGGGGAAGAGAATGGGGATGAGGAGAGAGTGATCAGTAAATTCTGCTACCGCTTGGTTGTCCCTCCAAAAACCACATTGAAGCTTGATCCCCATTGTAGCAGGGTTAAAATGGTAGAAAATCTGAATATGGTATTTGAAACGTGGGGTTTAGGGGAAGTAATTGATTCGAGAGGGTTCTGCCCTCACGAATGTATTTATCCATTCATGGATTCACGCATTAGTGGATAAATGGACGGTCACAAGAGAGCTTAGGTCAAGGCAGGTATGGACCGAGTCTACGAGAGTTATGTGACAGTGTCAAAAGAGCAAATATTTGAGTCTTAGGGGTTAAAGAGGATCTTAAGAATGTCAAAGTGGTAGAAATCTTACTGAACGAGATAAGAACAGAAAACTTTCCAAACATAGAGAAAGATACAAACATCCAGATAAAGAAAGATCAGAGGTCACCAATCAGATTCAACTCAGATAAGTCTACCTCAAAACATATTAGAATCAAGCTCACGAATGTCAAAAACGAGGAGAAGATCCTGAAAGTACCAAAGCAAAAAACAAATAACACATAAGGGACTCTGAATTTGCCTGGATTATTTGATTTTTGTTGTTGAGTTGTAATAGTTTCTTTTAAATTATGGATATGGATAATAATACTTTTTCATATATATGGCTTGCAAATATTTCTTACCATTCTACAGGTTGCAATCTATTCCATTTATTTTATTAATTCAAATGTGGTTAAACCTATACTATTAGTAATTTAATCAGCCTCGATATATTCCCAAAGTCATTTTGCAAAATTCACTGTCACTTCCAAGTCTTAATTTGTAAATGATTGAAACTGTGTTTAAAAAAATAAATAATAATAATGGAGAGTATCTTTAAACAAACAATTTTGCATTTAATGTTAGTATTTCACTAGAGTTCATATTTCATTTCAGAATGATTAAAGAGTTAAAAGCATACATATTAAAAATAAATAAAAATACATGAATATCTTATTTCTAAATGTGGAATTACATTTTATGTATATGAACAACAGAAGAAATAATGAAAAAGATGATAGATATATGTTTTAAGGTTTTGGATTCTCCCATATTGCCCACAATCCAAAGACTTCCCATGGCAAGGGCCATCCACTGGCTCCTATCGATGACTCACCGGTCTCTGACTAAATCCTTTTTTTCAGCTGTTGTGGCTCCTTGCTCCTATATGGGCCCAAGGGAAGCCTTTTGGTACACTTGCTGGCCTGGGAGCCAGTAAGGCCCTCTTCTCCCCTTGTCGCCTCTACGCAACTTGATCTGAAGGACACAGCTGCGGCCTTTGCCAGCTCCTGCTCTGTGCACTCACCAGCTCCAGCCTTGAAGTGGCCGGGGCTGTAAATGGTCAGAGCATTTCTTTCTTTCTCTCATCGTGGTTTCTCCTGCCTTCATGTACTCCATAGGGCTCTACTCCTCTTCCCTTGAGCTCTAGAAGCCCCAGCTTGACTGTCGTTGCTTTTTTAATAATTGTAACTTGGTTGATTTTTGAAAGAACATGACGCTGGGGACCAGAAGCCTCCAGGAATATTTGTGGTGTTTGTCTTTTCAAACACAGCTGTACACTTTGATTGGAGACATCGTCTTTTGCTGCTGGATTTCAGGCTCTGGTCTACTCTGTCTCATAAATGACAGATTTAACATTATCCTCTTTTACTCATAACTATTAAGAATATCAGAAATTTATAAAAACAAATGGGAAGTGCAACATATGAGTTTGACAAGGTAGTAACAACATACATATGTTTTGAGTGTAGATATACAGAATATATAAACATATATATTTAAAATTGGTAAGGTCTCATACAAAATAAGAAGGAAATATATCATGTCATATTAAAGACGGTAAATAACATAACAGCAATAAACCAATTTCAATGGTGATATGACAAATTAATTTAAACTTAGTACTAATCAAGTAAATTAAAGTTAAAGCAATAAATATTTTTTCTATCATTTTGACAGGTGACTTTTCTTTTTATTTTTGGAGAAAGGTTTGTTTTTGCTTTTGTTGTTTATTTGTGATGAGAAAAGACAATGTTGGTAATAATATACTTCTTGGTATTGGACACATCGTTGGAGGAAATATAAATTACAACAACTTTTTTGACATTTTGGTATTATATATCATCAGCATTAAAACGGTTTCAAGCCTTTGACCTGATAATTTTCTCATCTCTAAATTTCTTTTAAGAGAATATATACATATATCCACAAAAGTTTTTTTCAGTGTTACTTAAGATAGCAAAAATAAACTTCTAAAGTTTAACATTATACAAATTTCTAATAAATTATGTCTATAAGCCATATGCTGGAATAGTAGGCTTCTATTAAAAATCATGTTTTTAAGTAACGAATTTTAACTTTAAAATATATTTCATTACTTTTAACCTAGAAAAACTTTTTTTATATAGACTCCTGGCATTCTTTTGGAAATGTTCTATTTTCTTGGCTTATGTGACATCATACATTTGTTATTCTATTTTTACCTCTTTTTTTCTTCAGTCTTGATTATCTTGCCTCTCTCCTTGCTATCTGTCTACCATAAATTGGTCCTGTTCCAAGAGATTCCATCCATCTTCATCCTCTATTATCACTGAACTTATTTTTACAGGCCATATTTTATACTTCTCTGATTTCAATTAGCATTTTTGCAGTAATTTTGTTCATATTTAATAATAGCTAAATAGACATTGCCACTAAACTGTGACACAGACTTTTCAAATTGCAGAGATCCCAGCTGAATTATCATCTATCCGTCTACAGTGACAAAACCGTTCCAATGCATTTCTTAATATCAGTTGGGCCTCCCCACATACACACATCCACTTAAACCACAAATATTGCACTTAAACCACAAATATTGGGTTCTCTTTACAGCATCCAAGAAGTCTCCAAATTTGTGTGATTTTTCTTCTTTAATATTTGTTGGATCTGTACACATACACTCTCCAACTGCCTCACCCTTATATCGCAACTTCATCCTTCTTTCATCCAGTTAACACCACAACTCCCTAAGTGGGATAATTAACTTTGCTACAATCAATTCTGCACATCCCTGCTAATACGACCATTTCATGCAC
>NW_007773787.1:0-4297 GCF_000696425.1 Galeopterus variegatus | reverse complement strand
TTTGCTTTGGTTAAAAATGGCTCAGGTAGAAAAGCAGTCTCATTCATATTAAGACAGTGTATAAAACTATAAATAAAATGTGTACAGTGAACTGTCTTTTAAAAAAACATCCTTATATTTTGGGGATATATCCAACTCTGTCAAGGTGTATCATATTTTTAATATGTTGCTGAATTTAATTTCCTAGTGTTTTAATTAAAAATTTTGCATCTATATTAAAAAGGCAAAGCAGTCTTAGATTAGTTGTCTATTAATACAGACTCAGTGGCTTAAAACAATACAACTTGCTTGTGCGTCTGCGAGTCAGGGACTTAGGTTGGGTGGGTATGGTCTCTGCTAGGCTTGCTGGCATGTGGCCTCCCTGACTATTGGCAGGATGACTGGTCTGTTCCCCGTGTTGTCCCCCATCCCTCTAGCAGGCTAGCCCAGGCATGTTCTCTTGGGGGAAAGGCCTAGAGATATAAGAACAAACATACCCTAATATGCAAGCACATTTCAAGCCTCTGCTTGGGTTTCACCTGCTAACACTTCATTGACATGTCTGGGAGCAAACTCAGATTCAAAGGTTGGGGAAATAGGCTTATGAGAGCAGGAGATGCAAAGCCATATCTCAGCCCCAAAGCAAGGAGCTCTTTGGGTCTCAGAGGGACAGAGAAGTACTAGTGTCATTCTAGCAATCGCTCATAATCCTAAGGTTCCTTTTGTCCTGTGTGTGTGTGTGTGTGTGTGAGTTTGGTGACAGTAAAAGTTTTATCAGAATAATCTGTCTTTGGAGGCTTTAAACACTCTACCTTAAAATTATCTGGAACCAGCATCTTTACTGGACATAAACCTGTTAGAGATTTTTAAACTTCTTATATTCTCATTGGCTTTGCTATTTCTTATTGAGCCAATTTTGGTAACTAATCCTTTCCTAGAAAATCTTTTATTGTTCCCATGTTTCCAGATTCAATATAATACAGACTCAGTGGCTTAAAACAATACAACTTGCTTGTGCGTCTGCGAGTCAGGGACTTAGGTTGGGTGGGTATGGTCTCTGCTAGGCTTGCTGGCATGTGGCCTCCCTGACTATTGGCAGGATGACTGGTCTGTTCCCCGTGTTGTCCCCCATCCCTCTAGCAGGCTAGCCCAGGCATGTTCTCTTGGGGGAAAGGCCTAGAGATATAAGAACAAACATACCCTAATATGCAAGCACATTTCAAGCCTCTGCTTGGGTTTCACCTGCTAACACTTCATTGACATGTCTGGGAGCAAACTCAGATTCAAAGGTTGGGGAAATAGGCTCACGAGAGCAGGAGATATAAAGCCATATCTCAGCCCCAAAGCAAGGAGCTCTTTGGGTCTCAGATAGAGGGACAGAGAAGTACTAGTTTCATTCTAGCAATCACTCATAATCCTAAGGTTCCTTTTGTCGTGTGTGTGTGTGTGTGTGTGTGTGTGTGTGTGTGTGTGTGTGTGTGTGTGTGTGTGAGTTTGGTGACAGTAAAAGTTTTATCAGAATAATCTGTCTTTGGAGGCTTTAAACACTCTACCTTAAAATTATCTGGAACCAGCATCTTTACTGGACATAAACCTGTTAGAGATTTTTAAACTTCTTATATTCTCATTGGCTTTGCTATTTCTTATTGAGCCAATTTTGGTAACTAATCCTTTCCTAGAAAATCTTTTATTGTTCCCATGTTTCCAGATTCAATAGTATAAAGAGTGTGTACTACTTGATTATAATTTAATTTTTGTAGCTATAATTCTTTTTTTTCTTTATTTTTACAGTAAATGGGGTATAAAGCCATATTATGGTTTATGAATATAATGTGGAACAATTAAATCAAGATACTTAATATATCCACCACCTCAAATATTTATCATTTTTTGTGGCGAGAACATTTAAAACTTACTCTCTTAGCAATTTTGAAATGTACAATGTGCTATTAGTTCTATTCACCACACAGTGCAATAAACCTAAAAAAAAATCTTATCCCTCCTGTATGCGTGGAGCTGAGGCTTTGTGCCCTTTGACCATCCTCTCCCCACACTCCCCACCCCCAAGCCTCACGTAAACACCATTCTACTCCCTGTGTCTATGAGGTCAATTGTTTCCGATTCCACGTGTAAGTGAGAACATGCAGTGTTTGCCTTTCTTTGCCCAGCTCATTTCACTTAGCTTAATCTTCTCCAGTTCTATGCATGTTTTCACAAATGACAGAATTTCTATCTTTTTGGGGACTGAATTGTATTTTACTGTGTTTATATACCACATTTTCTTTATCCATTCATCTGTTGATGGACACTTAGGCTGATTTCATAACTTGGCTATTGTGAATAGTGCTGCAATGAACATGGGAGTGCAGACATCTCTTCGACATTCTGACTTTAAATCTTTTGGATATATACCCAGAAATGGGATTGATGGTAATTCTAAAATGGTAATTCTATTTTTAGCTTTTTGAGGCACTTCCATACTGTTTTCCATAATGGCTCTTCTCACATCTTGCCAGCACTTATCTTTTGTCTTTTTCACAATAGCCATTCTAACAGGTGTGAGGTGATGTGTCATTGTGGTTTTGATCTGCATTTCCCTAATGATTATTGATATTGAGCATTTTTTTCATATATCTACTAGCTATTTGTATGTCTTCTTTTGAGAAATGTCTGTTCAGGTCCCTTACCTATGTTTAATCAGGTTATTTGTTTTTTTCTGTGGAGTTGTTGGAGTTCCTTATATATTTTGGGTATTAATCCCTTATCAGATGAATGGTTTGCAAATGTTTTCACTCAGTTTTTAGTTTGTCTCTTCATTCTATTAATTGTTTACTTTGTTGTGCAAAAGATCTTTAGTTTGATGTAATCCCATTTATCTATTTTGGCTTTTATTGACTGTGCTTTGGGGACAAATATAAAAAATCATTGCCCAGACCAATGTTGTGTAGATTTTCTCCTAGTTTTTCTTCTGGTAGTTTTACGGTTTTAGGTCTTATGTTTAAGTCTTAAATTCATTTCGAGTGAATTTTTGTATGTGGGGTGAAAGAAGGGTCCAACTTCATTCTTCTGCTTATGGATATCTAGTTTTTCCAAAACAATTCTTGAAAAGGCTGTTTCTCCCATTGCAGATTCTTGGTACCTTTATCAAAAATCAATTTATCTGACATGTGGGTTCATTTCTGGGCTCTCTATTATGTCCCACTGGTTGATTTGTCTATCTTTAGGCCAATACAATGCTATTTTAATTAGTATCACTTTGTAGTACAGTTTGAAATCAAGTCATGTGATGCCTTCAGCTTTTTTTTTTTTGTGCTCCTGACTGCCTTGGCTATTTGGGCTTTTTTGTGGTTCCATATGAATTTTAGGATTGTTTTTTCTATTACTATGAAAAATGTCATTGGAATTTTGATAGGAATTTCACTGAATCTGTAAATTGCTTTGAGCAGTATGGACATTTTAACAGTAAAAATTCTTCCAACTCATAAATGTGGGATATTTTCCCATTTCTTTGTGTCTTCAAATTCTTTTACTAATGTTTTATAGTTTTTAGTATACAGGTTCTTCACCTCCTTGGTTAAATGTAAAAATAATTTTTTTTCCAGGTGTTATAAATGGGGTAGTTCTCTTGATTTCAGATAGTTTGTTGTTAGCGTATAAGCATGCTACTGGTTTTTGCATGTGGATTTAATATCTTGCAATTTTACTACACTTGTTTATTAGTTCTAACAGTTTTTTAGTGGAATCCTTAGGGTTCTCTCTATATAAAATCATATTATCAGCAAACAGCAACAATTTCACTTCTTCTTTTCCTATGTGGATACCTTTTATCTCTTTCTTTTGCATAATGGCTCTGGCAAGGGCTTCCAATACTATGTTGAATAGATCTGGCAAGAGTAGATATCCTTGTCTTGTTCCAGATCTTAGAGGAAAGGCTTTTAATTTTTCACCATTGAGTATAATGTTATCTGTGGGCTTATTATATATGACAATTATTGTGTTGAGGTAGACCTTCCTTCTATCCCTAATTTGTGGAGAATTTTTATCATGAAAGGACGTTGAATTGTCTAATTCTTTTTCTGCATCTAATGAAATAATTATACGTTTTTTTCCTTTATTGTGTTAATGTGATATAGTACATTTATTGATTTGTTCATGCCAAACCATCCTTGCATGCCAGGGATAAATTTCGTTTGATCATGGTAAATGATTCTTTTAATGTGTTGTTAAATTTGGTTTGCTAGTATTTTGTTGAAAGTCTTTACATTAAGTTCATTAAAGATATTGGCCTGTAATTTTCTTTCCTTGTGAAGCCCTTGTC
>NW_007773786.1:3169-4297 GCF_000696425.1 Galeopterus variegatus | reverse complement strand
AAATTCATTTTGAACATGCCTTTCCATAGCAGTGGCTTACACAAAATTTGCACGGAAATGTTATAAATGATCCCCTAGCCCCCACAAGGGGCAATGGTGAGTCAAGACTTAACACCCCCAACATACACAAGCCTTTGTTCCAGATGAGGGTGACTGGTGTCACCTGGCTGGGAGCACACAGGGGTGAGAAGCACAGGGAGGAATCACTGGCAGGAATTGTGGGGGGGCATGAAGCAAGCCAAGGGCAACTGTGAAAGCTGTACCTGCGAGAATAACTGGCACCTTATCTTAAACAAGTGAAGAAAATTGCCAAAGAGTGAAACTTATTTATGGTTGGGCGGGGGGGGGGAGAGAAAAGTTTAGGAAATTAAAACAATCCAGTGCTCACTGCAAAATGTCTCCCTCTTTTTAAAAACAAGTTTCTTTCTTTTTTAAAAAAACTTTTTGGAAAGTATTTTTAAGGTAATATATATATTTTTTCCCTTGGAAAAAGAAATCTTTTTTCCCCCTAACCTAAGCAAGTGGAGTTGCCACTACGTAATTTCTCTCTATTGTTTTGCTAAGAGGTAGATAAAACAAAAGTGAAACGGGGCTTCTATGAGGAGGTCTATTAGAGGGTGGGGAGGGGCTGGGATCACCCAGTCGAGATCTCTGACTACAAAGAAGGTCTGAGCGAACCCCAAGGACTGGGCCCTTGGACTCTCCCAGGACAAAGGATCCTACTCCACCCCTTCTCCTTCTAGAGCCAAATGGCCCCTTGAAGATGGAGAAAAGAGTCCAGTGGAGGTGGAGGATCTCAAAGAAACCCTGTTGAGGAGGTCTCAGCTCTGGCTTCTCCAGGCTTCCTGACTTTGAGGCCGAGTGATGGGTTCCAGGCTAAGCCCCAGGTCTTACCTCCAGCCGGCCTCCTCTGTAGAAGGGAGAAGGCAAAGCCTCACCTCACCATCAGGTCCAACAAAACTATCGCAGGTGAGAGGGGGACGAGGTGGAGGGAAAAGAGGGGAAACATGGGCAAGGAAGGCAGACAGGCTGGACCTAATGGCTAGCCCTCCCAACCCAACCGATATGAGGGGGATCCTGGCAGGCCTGCCTGTTCCCCAAGAACAAATCTTTTGTGGCACAAGCCTC
>NW_007773786.1:0-2169 GCF_000696425.1 Galeopterus variegatus | reverse complement strand
TGTCCAGGTAGAGGCCCCAGCTTCTCTCAGACTCAGCGAAATATTTAAAACTTTCCCCTTGATATCTGGAGAACTAGTGTCAGGCAATGAAAAATGGCAAGAAAAACAATAAAAGGTATAAGGATTGCAAAGGAGGTAAAATTGTCATTATTTACTCTTGACATGATCAAGTACTTATAGAATAAGAATAACAGACAACCTAATAGATTAAATAAGTAAATTTAATAATGTAGTTGGATGAGATCGATATACATAAAACCAATTATATTATGCTCTATTAAAAACAAATAGAAACAAAATCAAGAAAATAATACTTTTCACAATAGCATCCAAAAATATTAAATATCTAAGACTAAAACTAACAAAAGGTTAACAAGACTTCCATAGTGAAAACTACAAAACATCATTGGGGGAAATTAATTGAACTAAATAAACAGATAATATGCCCGATTTGGGGATTATAAAACTAAATATTTTAAAGATATCAGTTCTCTCCAAATTAATCTGTATTCAGTAAAATCCCATTGAAAATCATGGCAAAGTTTTTTGCTTGTTTGCTTGCTTGTTTGTTTTGTTTCTGTTTGCTTCTTCTGTTTTCTTTTTGGGGAATGGGAGAATTATCAAACTGAATTTAAAATTTATGTGTAAAATCTAAGGTCTTACATAAGCCGAGGAAATTTTGAAAAACAAGGACAAAACTGGAAGACACTAGTACAAGATAACAAGACCTACTGAGTGTGGGGGAAAAAGTTTATCCTCTGCTCTCACAGCACAATCATCAACACAGAAGACAGACTCTGACTTCTGTGAGCAAATGTGTGGAAATTTCTTCACATCAGCAAGCAAACAATCAATTTCACAGCAGATACCAGCTGGATGTCCTCCAATTCAAATCAATTCCAATACTAGCTACCTGGAGATAGTGTCAGGTCCCACATGTTGCGGGCTCAGTCCCTAAGACTGTCCCCCACATCGGATGCCAGTTGCAAGTTCAGGCCCCTAAAACTTCTGATTGACCAGGTGAAAGTCAGGGTTTGCACAACCCCATCCTTGGGTCTGTGATTTTCTGAGTGGCTTACAGAACTCTGGGAAACACTTACTTATGTTTACTGGTTTATTACAAAAGATATTACGAAAGACACAGATGAAGAAATGCATAGGGCAAGGTATGGGGGAAGGGGTGCAGAGCTTCCATGCCTCTCCCCAGGTGCATCACCCTCCAGGAACCTCCAAGTGTTCGGTTATCCAGAAGTTCTTTAAACCCAGTCCTTCTTGGCGGATAAAAAATATCAGCTCTGTCCAGGTCAGCTAAATCACAGTGCCATGGAAGATTTGGGATAAGCAAGCAGTCACTTCCACCTGTCCTGAGAAATGCTATCATAAGACCACTTTACTTAGAAGCAGCCATAATGGTGCCAGAAAGACAAAGGTTAAGAGGGCTGTCCTTCTATCTCTCCCCTTTAATCTCTCCCCCTTTTCGTGATTATAAAATGCTAAGCTCTGCTGGCCCTTTTCAGGACGCATTTTCAGGGCTACCTGATCTATGTGTTTCCCTGGTTGTAATTGCCATATTGGTTCAATAAGTCCTTGCTAGATGTGTTTGTGCTCAGTTTCTTTTTGGGTCAACATTTGGCCACCACGGAGGGATCCAGAGCAACTCCCTTGACCGCCTGGTGTTCCTCTCAAGATCGTGCTTCAGATACCAGCAGAAGATTCACTGCACCTTCCAATTCCAGAGGCTTCATCGGGTGCCAAAGCATGATTTTTCCTGGACCTCCGAGATCCCTCTCCTTGGCCGAGATCAGAGGATCTATTGAGTTTTTCTCTTCTAACCCTGTCTTTTTTCCTTTCAGAACAAGTGTTTCCGTCTGTATCCATGCGAGTTTTCAGATAAAGGTATTGCCATTTTTGGTCCCCTGTGTGGTGGGATATTTAAGTTACAATTTGGCAGCTGTCTCTCTCTCTCTCTCTCTCTCTCTCTCTCTCTCTCTCTCTCTTTTTCTTGGGGGGTGGTAAGAGGTTGGATAGGAAATCAGGTAAATGAGAAATCTCACGATATTGACAGGTACAACACTGGTGTAGGTTAGTTTCATTTCTTGGCTGAGGGAAAATCGCATAGCAAGCTTAAACATAAATTACAATTGGATCTGTCTTTTCACTTGCGACCAA
>NW_007773785.1:0-4298 GCF_000696425.1 Galeopterus variegatus | reverse complement strand
CCAGGTGCTGACCCAGAGTATTTGGTAGAAGAAATTTCTAAGGTGCAAAGTATTCAGGAAGTTGCATGGCTACTTGCAGCAGCCTACACTGAGTTATGGCGGCAAAGGCCTGACATAAAGCCAGAATTTGCAGCCTGGCCATGTGGTAGAGAAGTGGAGAGCATTTTCAGGAGAATAATGCAATGGTGCTAAGATTAGAACAAAAGGGATTGTCAAGAGAAGAGGAAAAGGCCCCGGAGGCATTGCAGAAGCCTCTGGGGCCCACCCTTCCATTTCAGGCCCAAAGGTTTAGGGAGAAGCAATGGTCTTGGGGAACAGGCCTGAGGTGCCCTCCATGGGCTCACTGCCCAGGACCACCTCAGGAAACTGCTTCCAGTACCAGCACCCCAGCTGCTTTGGCTGCTCCAGCAGTGGCTAAATGGGCCTGAGGTATGGCTGGACCTGTAGCTTTGGAAAATACAAGCCAGAAGGCTTGGCGGCGTCCACATGGTGTTAGGTCTGCAAGCTTGCAGAATGCCAGAGCCGGGAAGGCTTGGGAACCTCCACTCCAATTTCAAAGGATGTATGGAAAAGCCTGGCGGCCCAGAAAGAGATCTGTCACGGGGCACAGTCACCACAAGGAGTCTTCATTAGAACAATGCCGAGCAGAAATGTGGGGTCGGAGTTGCAGAAGAGAAACCTCATCAGTGCTGTGTTTAGTGGAGTTGTGAGAGCAGGACCACCATGGAGACCCCAGACCTGTGGAACTACGAGTGTGCAGTGCCAGCCTGTGAGAGCTAAGGCATCACCTGAGACCAGGAAAGCCATAGGAGCAGAGCTGCCTGAGGACTCGGGGACCCAACCCCCACACTATCATGCAGAGGAGGTCGAACATGGAGTCAAGGTGCATGTTTCTCCAGCTTTGAGATTTAATGCCTGCCCTGATAGGTTTCAGACTTGTTTGGGACATTTTACCCCTTTCTTTTGGCCTATTTCTCCCTTTTTGAGTGGGAATATGTACCCTGTGTTTGTCCCACCATTGTATCTTGGAAGTAGATAACTTGTTTTGGACTTTGAACTTTGGGCTTTTGCCTTGAAACAAGACCTTGGGGACAAAATGAATGTATTTACATGTGAGAAGGACATGAACTTTGGGGGCCAGAGGCGGGATGCTGTGGATTGATTGAATTGTGTCCCCAAAGTTCATATATTAGAAGCTTAATTCCCACTGTAACTGTTAAGTGTGGGAAATCCTGTTATGGTAATGAAAGGCGGGGCCTTGAAGAGGTGATTGGATTGTAGGACCTTAGTGAATGGATTAATAATGGTGGTCAGGGGCGTGGTTCTGAGGGCTTTAAAAGGAGAGTGCATGAGAGGTGAATCTCTCTCTGCTCCTCCATCATTTCCACCATGTGAGACCCCTTGTCTCCACCAAGGCCTTCACCAGCTGTGTTCGTGGTTCTGAGGGCTTTAAAAGGAGAGTGCATGAGAGGTGAATCTCTCTCTGCTCCTCCATGTGAGACCCCTAGTCTCCACCAAGGCCTTCACCAGCTGTGTCCCCTGGACTGTGGACTTCTCAGCCTCTGAAACTGCAAGCAATAAATTTCTTTTCTTTATAAATCACCCAGTTCTGGGTATTTTGTTATAAGCAACAGAAACGGACTAATACAGAGGCAGAGTAGGAGGAGATAAGTTCAGCAGGAGTGGCCTCAATCCCAGGGTGAGGGGAAAGATCTAAATGCCAATCTGAGTTGATTTGCCTTTCAGCTCCTCAGTTTCTCCATCTACATGAGAAGAAGGATCCCTGCTTCTCAGGGTGGATCAGCCATCAAATGAGAAGGCAGGAGGTGCTCAGCACAGACCCGTACACGTAAGTGTTTAATATTGCGGGCTCCCGACATCCCTCCTCCGCTGTCCCTCCTGCCGACAAGTCAGCCCCATCGCAAGATCAAGCAGCTGCTCCTTGAAGAAATATTGCAAACTTGTCCAGGCCTTTCCAAAATATTTTCTTCGCCAAAAATCTACCAGCAGCTAAGAGGCCGAATTCTGGAGATGGTATCATTTTCCTAGTCCATCTAACCAGCTGCTCCTCCAGAACCCAAGGTCTGTGAGCTCTGAGGCTGGCCCCCATGCTCAGCAGCCTGCTGGGGACCTGGCAGTGCACCCACTGACTGACACAGGGCGGCTCACCCCAGCGGTCCAGGGTATGGGCTCTGGAGTCAGACTGGCAGGGTTCAAATCCCAGCTCAGCTGTGCAATGTTGGGTAAGCCACAGTCTTAACCTCCCTGGGCCTCAATTTCCCTGTCTGTAAAATGGGGCTGTACTTAGGATTAAATGAGTGGAGAGTGTAATGTCCTCAGAACATATACAAGGAAGGGTGAGATATTATGACCACAGCTGGTGGGACTGAGTCCTTCTGGTCGGCTGCTTTCATAATCATCACTACACTGTAGAGTTCCTACCAAGTTGGACCACCCTTTGCTAAGACCCTTCCCCTCCCTCCCTCTCCTGCCCCTCCTTTGCCTGAGCTGGAGGAGGCACCACCTCTGTCATCACGGTGCATGCCCTGATCCCGTTACTGCCCTGGCCACACAACACAGCTGTGGCTTGGGGCTGTCTCCTCAGTGGGACTGGGAGCTCGCCAGGTCCAGTAACATGCCTTATTCGTCTCCGTGTCTCCAAAACTCAGAGAAGCCTCTTTAGTAGAGATTTGTTAAATGAACAAATAAATAGCTTCTGGATAGTCTCAGAAGCAGCCTACTTTAGGGTAACTGAAGCAACAGGATCCTTCATGCTAGCATTCCTGCCCCCACTCCTAGCTCCCTCCTTCAGCTCTGACAACAGATGGGGACATGGGAGTCCCTAGCACCTCTGCTGGCCCCTGGAAGAGATGGCCCTGCCTGCTGATGCTGGGTGGCCTGATAAAAGGCACACATGGCAGAAGGGTTGTGGGATGTGAGGCTCTTTTCTTTCCAGAGAAGCCAGGATTTGAAAAACTCTAGGGGTAGCTGACAGCTTTTCACAGCCCCTTCCCCACCAGCTTCCACGGCCCCGCTGAGCCCCTGGGGTTGCTTTACTGTCTGCCCCCCGCACCCCACACTGTTCCCGATAATTCCATCAGTCCCTCGGCTTCAGCTATCTTAATTCCCATCCCATCCTGCTGCCCTTTTAAGCTCCCCTCCATCTACCCGGCTGCCTCCAGGATGTGCCCATGAGCCTCTCAAACACCACCCAGACAAGGCATCATGGTGCTTCACAAACGCTCCCTCCCAGATCCTTCCATCAACACCCCCACACCCTGGACTGCTCCAGCAGAAATTCCATGCGTATCCCAGCATCCCCGGTTCCTCCCCCCAACCCCAATGCCTCACTCGAATCGCTCCAAGCTGATGCTGTGGGGCTCCTTCCCCCACCCCGTGGCAGCGCACACTGCCGACCTCCAACTGCACAAGGAGGGCTTTCCCCACAGGCCCCATGCCCTCTGCCCATGGCCTGAGCCAGAAGTGCCAGAGAATTCATGCACCCCCACCGCCACCCCCACCCCGTGGCAGCGCACACTGCCGACCTCCAACTGCACAAGGAGGGCTTTCCCCACAGGCCCCGTGCCCTCTGCCCATGGCCTGAGCCAGAAGTGCCAGAGAATTCATGCACCCCCACCGCCACCCCCAGCAGCCCTCAAACCATGACCCAGGAGAGTTCCTGTCCTATCTGTGGGATGACTCAGAGCTCCATGCTGGTTGCCCGAGTCCCCCAGTGGGGCCCACAGTGGTGACTGGCTGGACACTTGCCGGTCACTGGCCATCTCCCTTCCCTGCTCCTGCTTGTGTTTACCACCATCACCTAAATAAAGTGCTTGCTGTTGAATCCCCGCCTCGGGGGTCTGCTCCCAGGGGAACCCAAACTAAGACACTGAAAATTCTCCCAGCAAAGAGTTCTTGAATCCCCCCAGTTTTATCTCCATTGCCGGTTTGGGCCACCACAGTGTCTCCCAGGAATGACTCCACAGTAAAAGTTCTGTGACTCTCCGAGGCCCCAAGCTGGTCTTCTGGCCTCTCCTCCTGCTTCCCTCCAGTACTTGTCCCACATTGCAGAGATATGTACACCAACAGAGAGATGGCAGATGGACAGACACAGATGATAGGTATAGGTGATAGATAGATACAGACGACAGGTACAGATAGGTGATTGACAGACAGGTGAGGGAGAGAGGCCATCTGGGCATGTCTCTTCCCTGCTTAAAATGCCCGGGCCCCACTGCAGACTCAGCCCCTTCTGCCCCCGGCACAGCGACCTCCTCCCGCGGTCCCCTCGCCTCACT
>NW_007773784.1:0-4298 GCF_000696425.1 Galeopterus variegatus | reverse complement strand
AGAATGGGAAATAACCATGGAAGCCTATTATCTCCTTTTCTAAATTAAAAGTTCTTTTGAAAAAAAGACAGACCACAGTAAAACGTTGAACTTTCAGAAGGAGAGAACAGACCTACAGTTACTAGACGTGGGAAAGGGGGAGGAAGAGGGAAGTTAGGGAGTAATTGAGTAAGGGACACAAAGAGTAACTACAGTTTGTAATGGTGAATGTGCTAATAATATTGATTTGATCATTACATCTGTACTGTCAGTATCAGATACTGAGAGTCAACTCTGTAGCCCACAAATATGCATAATCAAAAAAAATGTTTTAAGTCCTTTTTAGTTAGGGGGCTTCTCTTATTTATCATTGAAAAGCTGTCCATCACTTGCTGCCCATCATTGAATTTAAAAGCCAACACAGTGATTTACAATGAAATATCTAATATTTATCTGAAAGAATCCACAGCTGAACATATCAGTTTAATGAAACACTAGGTTTTGGTTCCTGAGGTTCTTCTTTTGTCTGCATAGGCAAGTCTTCACCCACAGCGTCTCTCACCTCTCCAGGGGGGGCTGAGGCTGTTGACCTTGCAGAAGAGGGAAGCAGCAATTCCATGGGTAAGCAGGTCTCAGCAGGCACAACCAGAGTGGCACCATTCAGATCAGCTATCCCTGGGCTGAGCAAAAGTAACCAATAAATTATTTTTAAGTAATGCTAAAAGGTTTTTCATTTTTACACTCTAACAAAAGTAACTTTGGAACCTAAATTTAGCCTCCTATATTATAACCAACTTATGTCAGCCAGCTTATATTTAAGGCCTACAGGTTCCAACTGATTTAGGAAACAAAGTTACATTTGTTTAGAGGGGAACAGGCCTCTGAACAGATTGTCCCAGAAACGTTACCAAAACATCAAAGAGATAAACTAATATTCAATAAGAGCTAACATTTATTAAGCACATACCACAATCCAGATATTGTTCTAAGTACATTTTATGTATGAGTTCATTTAATTCCATGAGAAAGTTTTACGGTTGAGGAAAATAAAGCTTGCCCGAAAGGTAATAGACTTGCCCAGGGTCACACAGCTAAAAATGGCAAGGTCAGCATTTGAACCCTGATAATTGGATCCTGAGTCTATGTTTTTAACTACCAAGGTATTTGATAAAGATAAATGACAAAAGGACTGAATATAGAAAAATAGTTGGCTGTTTTTCTGACTATACATTGTTCTGGTAAATATCAGAGTTGGAAATTTATGATGTTTCTAAAGCAATAAAATTATTATCTCAGAATTTAAAAGAGAGCAAACAGATTTCAAAGTCAGGTAGGCTCTGACTAGAATAATGGATTTTTTTGTTTGTTTGAATTGTGGTAGCCAACGATTTGCGTCTTTTAACATGGAGCAAGCCAACATATTAAGCCTCATTACCTCAGTCATATTGAATTACATTTTGTAATTTAATGAAATGTGAAGTTAGACCATGCCGTGCAGTCACCAGTTCAGTGTCGACATGTTCTCTGGCATAGAGTCAACTGGACAAACCCAATCCCCAATCTTCCCGTGCTGATGGAGGGTGTCAGATCATGTCCTAGCCTCACCTGGCCTAGGAGTCGAAGTCTTCTTTTCCTACATCTTTTCTCAAAGCTGTTAGAAGTAAAATAGATAAATTGTTTGTTTTTATTTTTATCTGTTATTGTTTTTGTTTTTCTTTTCTCTTTGATAAGAAAGTCATGAGTAGAGAGATTGCTGGAAAAGTTTAGCCCAAGACTTTGAAGATGCTAATCAGAGGCAGTCTTGCTTAGAAGGGTGCCTTAAGTGTCAGTGTGGTACAGAGTGTTAAATGTGCTCCTGTGCCTTTTAGAAAGATCCTGGTATTTAGTAATTAGATCCTACTAGAAGAGCTGCAAAAAGAACTGGCCTCATGCCCAAGTTTTTTTGTTTGTTTTTCTTTTCACCCCTTGTTTTTATATAGGAAGAGAATGGTGCTCTATTGTGAGTTTTCAGAGCACGTATATTGAATTAAAGCTACAAATGACCTTCTGAAAGTAAAATAAAGGGAGGATGTAGGAGGAGAGGAGGGGATAAGAACAGCTTATGCCCTAGACTCCCTTCTATTTTCTCCCTGGTCAGTTACTCCATGAGTAAAGGAAAAGAATCATACAGATTTCCTTCAGAACAAAGTTCCACAAAATGTGGTCCTTGGGTCATCTACAAAAGCAACACCTGGGAATTTGTCAGAAATGTAACCTGAGGTCTACTGAATCAGAAACTCTGGGAGAAGGGTGGTCTCAGCAACCTGTGGTTAATGAGCACTCCAGGAGATTCTGATACACACTGAAGTTTGAGAGCCACTGGTTCGGGCTACTTCTAGGTCTGTTCCATGTGTCAATGATTAGTAGTTCATAATTACTATTTGGGGGTAAATAAGTGATGCTGACCCAAAATTACAAAAATAGGGGATACAGTCCTTAGGAATTGTCTCCTGATCTATGGAGCTATGTGAAGTCCTCATATAAATGCAATTTGGTGTCCTAACTCTGTTATCACATCCACAGTGGGGAGTGACAGGAAATAAAAGGCAATATTCCCTCAGTTGTAAATGTCACTTTAAAATTAACATCCTTGCAGATGATATTTGTACCTTTGCCCAATTATTTATTTAAAACATATTTTTAGAAGTGGATTTTCTGAGATAATGACCATGAGCTTTAAATATAATCTATTCTGCTAAATTACCCTTAAGAACATGGTAATAATCTACACTCTCGTTCCATGGGCACAAAGTCACTGCTTTGCTCAATCTTTTTATCTTTGCCATTTTAACTGGAAAAAATTATGACATTTTAAATTTGTTTCTCTTCAATTATTAATGAGGTTAAGTAACCTGTCAAGTGGACTTACTAGTAACTTGTGTTTTTTCTTTGAGTAGCTTTTCTTTATCCTTATTTTAAGCATCACATTTTTTTTCTCATATACTTTGTTAGAATACGTCAAGCTATACTGATAGATTTCCTGTTACATCCCAGGGATAAGTTCTAATTAGTCATGATACATATGCACATAAACACACACATTCGTATATTCACGCTTAGTATTTTTCATTTATCTTCCTAAGAATAATGGAACTTGATGTTTTTTCTTACACTTTTCTCATTTGATTTTGGTGTCAAAGTCATACTACCCTTACAAAATGAGTTGGGTGTCTTTACATATTTTTTAAATTCTCTTAACAAGTTTTTATAATACACGGTGTGTCTGTTTCTTAAAGTTTTGGTAAAAGTTGCCTAAAAATCTGTCTGGTCAGGTGGATGTCTTTTATGAGAAAAATATTTTTGCTATAATTTCACACTTTTCAGTCTAGTTAGGTTGACTATTTACACATTAGTCAATTTTGATAATTCATATTTTTTTAGGAAACTGTCCCAAATCTATTGAGATACATTTTATTCAAAGTTCTTCAAATACTTTTTAAAATATTAACTTTTATTGGTAGTTATGTTATTTAATCCATTCCTGTTATACATTATTTGTGCCTTTTCTTAGTTTTTGATCACTCTTATTAAGAGATTTGTCTTTTTCCTCTTTCCAGAGAAACAAATTTGACTTTTAGTTCTTTTCCTTATTTTTTGCTTATTTGTTTTCTACTTCATAAATGCATGTAATATAATTTAAATTTCCTCCCTCAACTTTCTTTAGGTTTACAGGATACTTTTTTCTTTTCCTGCTACTTGAATTGAGCATTAAATCATTTGTTTTCAACACTTATGTTTGCTTTATAAATTAACTCCAATGCTGAGGTGCCACCTTAGTTGCATTCTTTGAGGTTTTATATGTAGTACTTTCATTGTTGTTCTATAATCAATAGATTATATTTATCAGATTTTCTTTTCAATACACAAGTTTTCAAGAGTGTGTGTTGTGTTTTTTTTTTTTTTTTTAGTTTCTAAAACCGTGGATTTTATTTTTTTTCTATTCAATTTTTAATTCAAATGTATTGTCTTCAGAGAATTCTTTATGGTATGTACTATTTGATATTTGCTGAGATTTTCTTTGCAAGCTAGTACTGTGACTGATTTTTGTTCATGTTTTATGTGAGCTTGTAGACACTGTTTATTCTCTCTGTGAGTATATATTAAAGTTTGACAATTTTTTTAAGTCCCTTTCTTCTATAATCAAATGTGTTAGTTTTAACTAGCAGAATTTGTAAGGTCTCCTTGTAATGTGCACTGATTGTGGATTTGCAAATTCTCCTTTTAATTTTTCTAAGTTTTAAATTATATATTGTATTACTCTGGTGTTATGTGCATTCAAC
>NW_007773783.1:606-4299 GCF_000696425.1 Galeopterus variegatus | reverse complement strand
CATGCCCCTTTACCCATTCCTCTCCACCCCCACTTCTTCCTCCCCCCCATTGTATCTGTGCACTTGGCTTAAATAGTTCAAGGAATTTTTATGGTTATTCTGTCTTCTTCCCTCAACCCTTTATTAGTTTGTGTGTTTATTTATTTATTAATTTTTAGCTCCCACAAATAAGTGAGAATATGTGGTATTTCTCTTTCTGTGCCTGACTTGTTTCACTTAATATAATTTTCTCTAAGTCCATCCACATTGTTGAGAATGGTAGTATTTCATTCTTTTTTTATAGCAGAGTAGTATTCCATTGTGTAGATGTACCACCGTTTCCTTATCCATTCATCTGATGATGGACATTTGGACTGTTTTCAGCTCTTGGCTATTGTATATAGAGCTGCAATAAACACTGGAGTACAGGTATCTCTTTGGCATGATGAGTTCCATTCCTCTGGGTATATTCCCAGCAGTGGAATCGCTGGGTCATATGGTAGATTTATCTGTAATTGTCGGAGGATCCTCCATATCATCTTCCATAAAGGCTGCACCATTTTGC
Organism: Galeopterus variegatus; assembly: GCF_000696425.1. Classification (NCBI taxonomy): domain Eukaryota; kingdom Metazoa; phylum Chordata; class Mammalia; order Dermoptera; family Cynocephalidae; genus Galeopterus; species Galeopterus variegatus. The sequence goes on along the minus strand of NW_007773783.1, from coordinate 3,755 downwards.
AGCCCCACCAACAGTGGATGAAAGTTCCTTTTTCTCTCCAACCTCTCCAGCACTTATTGTTCTCAGTCTTTTGGATGTTAGCCATCCTGACTGGAGTGAGATGGTATCTCAGTGTGGTTTTGATTTGCATTTCCCAGATGTTGAGTGATATTGAGCACTTTTTCATGTGTCTGTTGGCCATTTATATATCTTCCTTTGAGAAATGTCTGATCAGCTCCCTTGCCCATTTTTTAACTGGATTATTTGTTTTTTTGCTGTAAAGTTGTTTGAGTTCCTTGTACATTCTGGATATTAATCCTTTGTTAGGTGTATATTTAGCAAATATTTTCTCCCACTCTGTTGGTTGTTTCTTTTACTCTGTTGATTGTTTCTTTTGCTGTGCAGAAGCTTTGTAGTTTGATATAATTCCATTTGTTTATTTTACCTTTAGTTGCCTGTGCTTTTTGGGTCCTATTCATGAATTCTGTAGTCACTCCTATTTCCTGGAGTGTTTCCCCTATGTTTTCTTTAAGGATTTTTATTGTTTCAGGGTGTATACTTAATTCTTTAATCCATTTTGAGTTGATTTTGGTATATGGTGAAAGATACGGGTCTAGTTTCATTCTCCTACATATGATTATCCAGTTTTCCTGGCACCATTTGTTGAAAAGGCAGTCTCTTCCCCAGTATGTAGACTTGCCGCCTTTGTCAAAGATCAGATGGCTGTAGGCATATGGGTCAATTTCTGGGTTCTCTATTCTGTTCCATTGATCCGTCTGTCTGTTTTTATGCCAGTCCCATGCTGTTTTGGTTATTATAGCTCTGTAATATAGTTTAAAGTCAGGTAGTGTTATGCCTCCAGCTTTATTTTTTTTTTGCTCAGGATTGCTTTGGCTATGCGTGGTTTTATTGTTCCATGTAAATGTCTGGATAGCTTTTTCCATCTCAGAGAAAAATGTCATTGGAATTTTGTCTTCCTCATTTTGTTGTATTGTCTACCTGAGTCTTCTTGCATCTCACTGAGTTTCCTTAAGATTACTGCTGTGAATTCCTTTTCAGGCATTTCAAAGGTTTCCTGCCCCTTGGAGTCTGGTACTAGAAGATTATTGTATTCTTTGGGGGGTGTCATATTTTCTTGCTTTTTCTTATTTCTAGTATCCCTACATTGATCTCTTGGCATCCAGTGAAGCTGTTGCTTCTTCTGTTACTCTGAAATAGCTTTTGAGGAGAGAGACTCCTTCCTGTAGATGTTGTTTAATATTGACCAATGGGTAGGGTGTTTTAGCTTTGGTTCTGAGTAGAAGTGATAGTATAGTCTCCATGTGGTTACTTCAACCGTATTTAATGTCAGAGTTGTCTGTGAGTGCCTCTACATCCTAGGCACTGGGCACTCAGTGGTTCCTTGCTGAAGTGGATGACATTATGTAGGGTTGTCAAGATTGTGGGCAAGATCCTGAGCTCTTGGGAGAAGTGCGTAGGTGCCCTGTCTCTCCTTGGCTGAGGTGGGTGACCTTGGGCAGACTGCTGGCATCCAGACAACTGTCCTGTGACTCACTCCCATGGAGAGTGAGATAGACTATGTATGGGAAGAGGGGTAGTGGGTGGCAGCAGTGCTCTGGGGACAGATGGTGACAACAGCCCTGGCTGTGAGATTGTTTTCCTCTGTGGTTTGGGAGATGGATTGCCAAGGGTGGAGATGCTTAGCTGCTTCTCAGGAAGTGGGCAAGGCCACTAGACAGGACTGCAGTAAGGGGACCCATCTAGCTACTTCCTGTGTGGTAAGCAGGGTCACTAGGCAGGCCTGTAGTGAAGTGATCTGTCCAGCAGCTTCTAGATGGTGGGTGGGACTGCTAGGCAAACCTTCAGTGAATTGCCCTGTCCCGCTGCTTCTGGACAGTGGGCATGGCTGCAAGGCAATTCTGCAGTGAAGGGGCAGGTGCAGCTGCTTCTGGGACTGTTGGCAAGGCTGCTAGGCAGTACCGTTCAGGATGAAACCACATGGCCACTTCTCCAGGAGGAGTGGATGCACTTAATTTCCACCAGCCTCAGGGCATATTCATTAGGGTAAAGACCCATGAGCTGTTTTTCTGGGTTGGGGGCTCAGATGCACACAACTCAGTCAGCTGGTGGGGCTGAGAGTCGTAGTCCACCTGAGGAAGGTCTGCCTGTGTGGTCTCTGGCCAGGGACACATCAGTTCAGCAGTAGTAGGGTTGGCTTCCTAGACTGTAGAACTAGAGTCACAACCTCTGTGATCTCAGGCTTCAAGCCACTGGGATTAGGTCATTACAGCCTGTGCTGTGAGTGTGCTGGGTAGGGAGCAGAGCCTTAAGGCTGGGGAAGAACCATAGCTACTGGCCTCAGTTGCAAGATGGCACGTTCTGTAGCACTGTCCTGGGTTGATTTGGGTCCCGAGGATGGGGGGTGGAGTGTGCACCATTTGTGCTAGTGTTCTAGAGTGGTGAACTGTGTGTTTTCTAGGGTGCTCTCTATACTTGGCTCCAGACTTGTCCTGCCTAAGGATCTGTGGGCCTTTGTGGTGAGGATGGGATTGGAGTGGGTGTTCTGCCTACCTTTTCGCCACAAGGAAGTTTTCTTCTGCACCAGTCCTGGTGGTGCAGATGTGGTGGCTGAGGCTCGTGCCTCTCTCTCCTCCCTGTGCTACCATCCTGGGTTTTCGTGTTCCACAGTGATCTCACCAGTCTCCTGTTCCACTCCCACTATCTCACCAGTGCTCCTCAATATTTACCTGTCTGCTGGTTGTTCTGGGTCCTTTTCTGTGGGAAGAACGTGCCTGGGCACCTCTAGTCTGCCATCTTGCCCTGCCTCCTCCTTTATATCTTAATTTGGTTTATTTTGCTTACTTGATGAATGTCCTGCTCTGCGAGAATGTGAGCATGCCTGTCTTCTCACTATGGTGCCCCAAGCCTAGCACAGGGACTGGAGCATGTAGATGTTCAATAAATATTAGTTAAATGAATGATTTAATGAACAAATGAGTGCAGTTTAATCCTCCAGGGCCAGAATATTTTCTTAAGTTGTCCCTCTCATTTTAATAAGGGAAGGGATCCTGAGTGAGAGAAAGAAAGAAAGAAAGGAAAAGACAACAACAGTTTCTTCCCTTCAGACTTGTCTTTCTCCTTTGCCAGCCTTCACTTACTGGTTGTGAAGA
>NW_007773783.1:0-314 GCF_000696425.1 Galeopterus variegatus | reverse complement strand
ATTTTGCTTACTTGATGAATGTCCTGCTCTGCGAGAATGTGAGCATGCCTGTCTTCTCACTGTGGTGCCCCAAGCCTAGCACAGGGACTGGAGCATGTAGATGTTCAATAAATATTTGTTAAATGAATGATTTAATGAACAAATGAGTGCAGTTTAATCCTCCAGGGCCAGAATATTTTCTTAAGTTGTGCCTCTCATTTTAATAAGGGAAGGGATCCTGAGTGAGAGAAAGAAAGAAAGGAAAAGACAGCAGCAGTTTCTTCCCTTCAGACTTGTCTTTCTCCTTTGCCAGCCTTCACTTACTGGTTGTGAAG
>NW_007773782.1:3884-4299 GCF_000696425.1 Galeopterus variegatus | reverse complement strand
GAATCATAAGCCAAATAAACCTCTTTCCTTTATAAATTACTAAGTCTCAGGTGTTTCTGTTATAGCAACACAAAACAAACTAAAACACCATCCTAGCCTGTGAGTTCCTTTGAAAAGGACCACGTGTGGTGCATTTTTGTGTCTCGGTGGTCGGTGCAGAATGCTCTTGTGCTCCTCAGTGTCCCTCGCTCTGCCACCCAAATTTACCAAAGTGTTTTGAAGATGATGTGTTTCTCTGCCCCACCTCCATCTGCAGTTGCTATTAAGATTTTTTGTTTGTGTTTGTTTCTCAGCAGTTTGACTATGCCTTGTCTAGAATGTGTTTTTCTTTGTATCTGTCCTGTCTGGAATCAATTGAGTGTCTTGAACCTGTGGGTTGGCTTCTTTTATTGTCATCAGGACATTCTTGACCCTA
>NW_007773782.1:0-3463 GCF_000696425.1 Galeopterus variegatus | reverse complement strand
CAATGTCCATTTGTCTTCTCATCTTCTGTTTTGTTTTATCCATTCTTCTTTCTATGCTTCACTTCATGTATTTTTTATTGTCTTATCTCTGAGTTCACTTTTCTCGTGCCCTGCTGTATCTAACCTGCTGTTAACCTTTCCATGAAGTTCTTAATTTCCACTTGTAGAATATTAATTTGGTTCTTTTTCTTCAAAGATTCTAATTTCCTATTGAAAATCTACCATTTATTGTTCTGCCTACATTTCCCTCTATTTTATTTGACATATTAATCATTATTATTTTAAATTCCCTGTCTGCTAACTTCAATATCTGCATCCACTCCGGTTCTGCATCATTTGCCTGGCTTTTCTCTTCATTACTTGTCATATTTTCTTGACTCTTTTCATGTCTAGTAATTTGAATGGAATGCTGGACATTGTGTATCACAATCAAGGAGGATTGGGCCGGCCCGGTGGTGCACTGGGGAGTGCGCCGCCTGGGAGGCTGGTGGCGCTCCCACCGAGGGTTCGGATCCCATGTGGAGAACGGTTCCCGCTCACTGGTTGAGCGCGTTGTGGGCGCAACACCGAGGGTTGTGATCCTGTTGCCGGTCCCTGGTGCGGACGCGACACCGAGGGTTGCGATCCCGTTACCGGTCAGTAAAAAAGACAAAAAGGGGAAAAAAATCAAGGAGGATCTAGGTGATGTTATTCTCTCTAGGGATGTTGCCTCCTCACCTTCTAAAAATAATCATGCTTAAGGGAAAAAAGCTAAATACAAAACTATCCCTATTAACAAATACTATGAGGGGATTTTCCCCTCAATCCAATCAGAATTTGAGCAGGAAAGGGCTGTCTGGGTTGCAGTTTTAGTCATACTCAACCTATCTCTGGGGTGTCCCTGTTCCCAGATAATTCCCTCATAGTCTTTTTATTGACCACAAGGTGGGACTTTGTCTCTTTAGCCCTGAAAGACGACAAGACAGCCAGCTCTGTCCTTCAGAGGTTCCAGCCTAGCTCCCCCACTTCTACTCAAGTAGCTTTAAAACCTGGCAAGTGTCTGGAGCAGGGACCCTGGCAGTGTGCTTGAGGTATTTTAAAACCTGGCAAATGGCTGGAGCAGGGACACTGGCAGTGTGCTTGAGGTATGTCTCCTCCGTGTTAGGTCTGTTGTTCCCTAAGCTAAATTCTGCCCTCTAGAAGATTTCCTTCCAGCTCCCCAGCTTCCTGAACAGCACTAGAACTTAGCAAATGTGCCCCAGGAAAAGCAGGCTATGCATCTGAATCCCCTCACGTTTCCTTGGCACTCTCTCTTATGTGACCACTCAAATATTTGCTGGTTTCTCTTTCCCCTTACAGAGAAGCCCTATCCTCAGCCCTCAAAAATAAGCAATGGCTGGAGATGGTCAGGACACCTCAGGGTCTCCCAACACTAGAATTCAATCTAATCTAAGCCTCATTGCTTCCACAGCTCTTCGATGCCTTTCAAAGTAGAATTTTTGTAATTTATTTAGCTTTTTCCAAGTCCTGCAGTGGGAGCATTGGCCTGTGGTGATCTACTATTTACTCCCAATTAAAAGTAAAAAAAGTCTCCTACAAAGCTTAGCCATACACTTGCTTTAAAAAAGTGCTTATGCCCTAAATGGACAGCTGTGTCTAAACTGTGATTACAGCCATAGAATTCTTCAGTGTGAATGAAGAAGAGCTAGAGAGAAACATGGAAAATTAAGCCTGGTGGGTTGGGGTAGTGGAAATGTGGGCCAGTTTTCCTCTGTGCATTTGCTTTACTTTGATATGAACATAATGTAGTTTATGGAATTTCCCAAAGTGTCATTTTGGAAATCTAGGCTCGGGCTCTTGTAGTTCTACCTGAGGTCTGTTTGCAAGACTGTGTCCCAAGTTCCTGTGAATGGGCCACTGCCCTGCCACTCTACCTATCTGAGTCACCCCAGGTGATTCTCCCCGCATCTCATCTGGCTTCCGTCTTCTCCTGATCAGGACTCTTAGAAAGGTGAAGTCTGGGGAGAATTAACCATGTTGATCCATTTGAGTTTCCTGTCCACCCTCTGGTGATTTAGTGGTTCAAGCTCTGGACTTGGAGCCAGATGTACTGGAGAAAGGAGAGCACCAGGTTCAGCCTCTCACTGGCCATGTGATACCTGGAACGCCACTGGCCTTTCTGAGCCCAGCTTCTTCATTTGCAATGTGGGCACAATACACCTACCTCTGAGTTGTGGGAGGACCCAGGGCCATGCCGTGTGCAGCTTTTTGGATCTTGGCTGAGTCTGCATTAGAACCTTGGAGTCCAACTGAGTGGCAGCCTCCCATTGCTCATGGGCATGTGCACATGGCCTCTGCGCAGCTCAACTGCTGGAGGGGTGCACGCATGGCCTGGGGGATGCTGGGATGATCTGATAAGACACATTCACAAGTCAGGCCCTTCCACACTCACACAGAACACTAAGAGTGGGCAAATGCAGGACAAATGTACATTTTCTCTGGGCGAGTCCAGACCTGGGGAACCTGAGTTGAACAAAGGACATCCCCCCCAGTGGTGAGAGATGGGTAAACCATCAGTGCCAGCACGGGCTGGCATGTGCTGGGCCCCAGGGGAGGGCTGAGAGGAGAGGAAGCACGCATGCCACATGCTCCCACAGACCACCCAACCTGCATCCCACATCCACACACTGGTGCACATCGCACCTGTAAACCCCGGAAATCCGGAGGGAGTTTAAGGCATTTGGTGGTCTGAAACCCAAGAGCACATGAAATATGGTCATAAATGAAGTCAGCCTTGTAAATTGTAAAACCCAAGACACAGGCTGATGTTTTCCTGTATCAGAGTAAACACTGCATGCTTTACACTAAGAAGGAAACTGAAACCAAAGATAAAGTAGGAGCCCCATTCTGTGTTGAGATCTACCAAATGTCTGAGGCCCTGGATGTAGTTCCTGCAGACAGTGGGGAGTCCACCACGATGCAGCAAGACCATTTGCTATTGCCCAACTGTCTCAGGCGCTATGGAAGGGAGGGGTGAGCGTGGGACGAGCTGAATCTGGACAGTGCCAAGGCCAGAACCACAAACACACAGCCTTCCAGGACAGCCCAGGGTCTTGTCTCAGCTTCTTGATGTAAAGCATTTCTCGTGGTGCCTGCAAGGCTTGTCCTGGCCACACCCCACCCACAAGGCCACGAGGCCAGAGAAAGCAGGAAACAAACAAGATCAAAGCCAAGTGACAGGAAGGAAGGTGAGGAGCAAGCCCAAGCAGAAGAAGCCAAGCCCAGCTGACAAGGTTTGTGACATCAAGAGGAAACTGTCATGGCAACCCGGGCAGAGGTTGCACCTGGGCTCAGGGGGACAGACTCACTGCCTCATGCCCTGGAGATATGGGACCCCCAGTGCCTCCCTCTGTACAATGGCACAGATTTCCAGTGCATGGGCTTATATGAGAACCAAGTGACTGACAACGTGCTAACACATGGC
>NW_007773781.1:2239-4300 GCF_000696425.1 Galeopterus variegatus | reverse complement strand
GGAAATAATCATTGATACTGAAGGCAGAGAAAGAGTAATTACCCAGTCAGGAAACAGAAAGAAATATGAGTAAGGGGGTGGGTAAGAGAACAAAGTCTCAGAAACCTGTGGGTCAACAACAAAGGTTCTAACATTCCTGTCATTAGAATCCCATAAGGAGTGGACAGAGTATAGTACTGCGAATACTTTTAAAAATAAAGCCTGAAAACTTCCTAATGTGTCAAACAAAATCTATATGTACAAGGCCTTAACCATATTTTCCCAGGATAAACCTGAAGAATTCCAGAGCAACATACATCATGACCAAAATTCTGAAAACTAAAGACAAAATATATATATATATATATATATATTTATATATATATTGAAAGAAGCAAGAGAGAAATGGCATCTTACCTATAGAGAAAAAAATACAACAACATTCAAATTATGTTGAATTTATCATCAAAAACCAGGGAAGCCAGACGAAAGTGCCACATTTTTCAAGTGCTGAAAGAAAAGAAATGTGAAATTCTAAACCCACTGAAAAGATTCTTGGGAATCAGGAGAAAACCAAGACATTCTCAGATGAAAGAAAACTAAGAGAATTTATTGTGACCACAACTACTGTAAAATAATAGCAAAAGGAAGTTCTCTAAACAGAAAGAAATAAAAAAAATCAGAAATCTTGGAATATCCAAAAAGAAGGAAGGACAAGGTGAGCAAAAGCCAGGTGAATACAATAAACCGAGATTCTCCTCATGAGTTTTCAAAATTAGGTTTTTCATTAGAAGTAAAAATTATAACATTTTCTTATGTGGACATCAAAGTATGCAGAGGAAGTATTTAAGACAGTTATATTAAAAATAGTGGGCGAGTAAGGACATGTAATAGGAAATAAGGTTTTTAACACATCACTAAAAGTTGTAAAATAATGACACCAGATTGTGATAAGTATATATACATATACTTGTGTGTATGTATATATAAGGTTAAGATTAATCAGTAAAATAGTAATGCAGAAAAATACACTCAAATATATTATACATAAATAAAAATAAAAATTGAATTACGATAAATTTTTAAAATACCCACAGGAAGGCAGACAAGGAAAATGAAGAAATAAAAAGAGAGAAAACAAACAGAAAAAAAGTTATAGCGCACTTAAATCGTAACATAAAGATAATAACATTAAATGAAAATGACCTATACAATTGTATAACAACTAAAAGATAAATATCGGCGGAGTTAATTAACAAAAAAATGACAACTATTTTCTGTCTACAACAAACTTGCTTTAAATATAATGACATAAGCAGATCGAAAGTAAAGGATATGAAAGATATACCAAAAATAATCAAATAAAGCAGGAATGACAATAAGAGTATTACATAAAGCAGAATTCAGAGCAAAGAAAATTAGCAGCGACGAAGATGGACATTGTATTATATAAAAACAAATGGCCAGTTCAACAACAAGATCTAGAAATCCTGAATATGTATGCACCCAAAACAGAGCTACAAAGAATGAGAAGCAAAACTGATACACTTGAAAGAATAAACAGATGAATTCACAATGATAGTTGGAGACTACAACCATTGTCTCCCAACAGTTGACAGAAAAATTACATAGACGCAGCAAAATTTCTGAAGAAATCAACACCACCATCAATCAACAGGATGTGTTCCACAATTACAGAGCACTGCACCCAACAGCAGTAGAATATAAATTTGTTGACATTGTCCATGGAACATGCACCAAGACAGATCATATTGTCAAGCATAAAATAAAACTCAAAAAATGTAAAAGGACCGAAATCACAAGAATGTGTTCTCTGATCATAATAAAATCACATGGGAAATCAATAACAGAAACATACCAGGAAAACCTCCAAAAACTTGCAAACAAAAAAATTCACTAGCAAATAATCCCTGGATCTAATAATTTTTTTTAAAAAAGAATATATATCATATCAACATTTAAAGTACAAAACAGAAATAGAAACATAGCAAGCTAAAGAGGCGGAAAAACTTCTTAATTTACTTTATGAAGTTACTCTTACCATTATATCAAAATCAAACA
>NW_007773781.1:0-1522 GCF_000696425.1 Galeopterus variegatus | reverse complement strand
TTGATGAAGCAAAAGCTATTAAACAAATTTAATACCCATTTGTGATAAAACTCTCAGAAAAACACGAATACACAGGAGTTTCCTAAACTTGACGGAGCAGCTGCAAAATGCCGACAACATACATTATATACAATGGTGGAAAAATGAATGCTTTACTGGTAAGTTCAGGAATAAGGCAAATATGTCCACTTTCACCACTCTTTATTCAAAAGAGTGCTGGATAGTGAGTTAGGGCAACAAAGCAAGAGAAGGAAATAAAAGGCATAAAAACCTGAAAGGAAGAAAAAAAATACTACCTATACTTGCAGGTGTCGTGATGTGTACAGAGACAATCTCAACGAAACTACGAAAAACAACCCTTCGAAATAAGAAGTAACATTGGCAAGGTTATGAGATGCAAGAGGAATATATAAATCCAGTTGTATTTCTATATACTCATGATAGACATATGGACACGGAAACAAAACATATAACAGAATTTACAATTGCTTCAAAAGTTAAATACTCAGAGTTAAATGTAACAAAGCATCTACTGGCATTCTATGCTAAAGTTACACTACACTGATGAGACAAATCAGTTTATGGAAAGACAAATCAAACAAATGGACAGACATACTCTGTACATGGATTGAGGGCTAAACATGGTAAAGATTTAAATCCTCACCTAAGTGATATAAAGGTTTAATACAATTTCAAAGTAAATTCCAACAATATTATTTGGAAATATTCAGAATACTGTCCTAAAATTGATATAAACGGGAAAAAGAGATAGAATACTTAACATTTTGAAATAAATTATGTGGGACAACTCACTCCACTTAATTTCAAGATGTATTATACAGCTATAGTAATCAAGACAGTGTGGTATTCATAGTAAGATAGACACCTAGATGAGTGAAACAGAAAAAGAATCCAGAAATAACCCTACACAGCATGGCCAATTAATTTTTGATAAAGCAACAAAACAATTCTATTGAAAAAATTATGCAATAGCAATTGGACATTCATAGGCCCATAATTGAACCTCAATATAACCTTCATGCCTCATACAAAAATAACATCAACATGTATCATAAATTTTAAAAAAAACATCTATAAAATAGACTTTTAGAAAAGAAATAAGATTTAAAACATTCCAGACATTAGGCAAGACAAAGAGTAATCAGATTTGACATCAAATATACAATAAATACAAGGGAAACGTGAGAAATTAGGCTTGGTCAAAATTAAACCCTTTTACTATGCTAATAGCTTTATCTTCTGTTAAGCAAACAGAAAGACAAGCTACATACTGGGAAAAATATGTATAAGCCAAATATGTGACAGAAAATGAGTATCTGTAATATAGAAAGTATTCTCATAACACATTTTTAAAAATCCAACTGGAAAATGGTCAAAAGAAATAGAGATTTCACTAAAGAGGATATACAAATAGCAAATAATCACGTGGAAACATGTTTAACATTAGTTATTTGGTAAATGCAAATTAAAATCACAATGCGATATCACTACACAGCTATCT
>NW_007773780.1:2865-4301 GCF_000696425.1 Galeopterus variegatus | reverse complement strand
CAATACTGTTCAATAAGGAGAATTAACCAACTACAACTAAGTAACATAAATAAATCTTATAGACATGTTGGTAAGCAAAGGAAACCAAGCATAAAAGATAGATTCTGTATGTTTTCGTCCATATGAAGTTCAAAGCCAGGTAAAAAAAATAAATAAATAAACATTGGGAAGGTGATTACTCTTGGATATGGGTGGGGTGAAGTGGTGTCTGGGAGGGGACAAGAAGAGGCTTCTCGGGTTCTGGTAATGTCCTGTTCCTTAATATGGGATGTGCCACTTTATGAAAATATTTTGAGTTATTACATTATGATCTGAGCACTTTTCTGTGTGTGCATATAGATATATTATAGTTCAAATTAAGTTCACATAGAGAAAGGTCTTATACCCAGTTTATAGATAAGAGAAACTGAGAGAATTAAGTATTAGGTCAAGGCAGCTCGGCTGCTAAGATCCATCACGCTGCCATAAAGGGTGATGTGGAAAGAGTACAACAGATAATTCCGTGTGGAGTAGGGTTCGGATATCTCCACCAGGCTACAGGAGGCAAGCGCGGACGATATTTGGGTGTGAAAGATAATCCGCTTTCCGCTGAGCTACCAGATCCGACTCAGGCATGTGAGAAAGATGAATCATGCTGCCAAAAAGGGTGATGAGGAAAGAGGACAGCAGAACCATCGATGTGGAGTAGGGGCCGTGGAAGACAGAGTGGAACCAGAAGAAGGGGGCGGAGCCAGTGCCAAGCTTAAGAAACAACTGATCTGTAGCCATGGCGAGCAATAGCCTGTGAGAACCAACTTTCAATCTGCCCAGTGACTGCTGACGTCAGTCAGCAACCATTGGTCAACCCGGGACACCGCACGAGCCAACTTAGAGCTCTTGGGGGCTCGGGCTGTGTGCGCATGCGCACTTGTGTTTCGACCTGCGGCTTGGTTACCGTTCCGAACGGGAGGCTTTCGCCCGGTGATGTTGTGGCACAGAGGTTCGCTTCTCCAAAATAGTACCGAGTAAAATTCGAGGATATCGGCTTCAGAAGTGGGTAGTAGCCGAGGGTCCAGGTGTGGGGAAGGGCCTCTGAAACTGCTGTCTTCTCCCATGATGAAGCTTATTGTGTTTTTAGGGCAGAGGAAAGAGTCACTCTCGGGCACCTCCACCAGGCGGCAGGATTTGAGCAGGGACGCGGTTTGTTTGAGACAGAAAATCGGCTTTCGGCTGAGCTACTAGATCAGACTCGCACATCTGTCAAAGATCCATCCAGCAGATAAAAAGGGTGATGTGGAACGAGCATGGTAGAAGTCAACAGCTTCACACCCCTGTCCCCTCACCGGCGCCTCGGCTACTACCCACTTCTGAAGCCGATATACTCGAATTTTACTCGGTACTATTTTGGAGAAGCGAACCTCTGTGCCACAACATCACCGGGCGAAAGCCTCCCGTTC
>NW_007773780.1:0-1875 GCF_000696425.1 Galeopterus variegatus | reverse complement strand
CTGTGAGAACCAACTTTAAGTCTGCCTAGTGACTGCTGACGTCACTCAGCAATCACTGGTCTCCCTGGAGACCCGCCCGAGCCCTCCCAGAACTCTTGGGTGACTGGGCTGCACGCGCATGCGCACTTGTGAGTAGAGGTGCTGCTTGATTACCGTTCAGAATGGCTGGCTTTGGAGAAGTGCTGTTGTGGCAGATAGCTTGGCTTCTACATAAGCGTATCGAGTAATATTCGTTCATATCGGCTTCAGAAGTGGGGAAGATCCGAGGCGCCGGTGAGGGGACGGGCGTCTGAAGCTGTTGTCTTCCACCATGCTCGTTCCACATCACCCTTTTTGGCAGCGTGATGGATCTTTCACACATGTGTGAGTCGAATCTCCTACCTCAGCCTAAAGCCGATTCCCTTTCTCAGCAAAACGGAGTCGGCACTTGCCTCCTGCAAGCTGGTGGAGGTCCCCGAGAGTTAATCTTCCTTCTCCCCTCAAAAGTCAAAAAGCTTCAGTCTCCAGCACCTCCAGCAGGTGGCAGGAGACGACTGCGGACGCGGTTTGTTTGAGAAAGGGAATCGGATATCGGCTGAGCTCCTAGATCCGACTGAGACATCTGGGAAACTTCCATCAGGCTGCCAAAAAGGGTGATGTGGAAAAACTACAGCAGATCCTTCCATGTGGTTTAGGGCACAGGGATGACAGATTGGAACTAGAAGAAAGGGGCACAGCCAGTGCCAAGCATAAGAAACAACTGATCTGTAGCCAAGGCAAGCAATAGCCGGTGAGAACCAACTTTCAATCTGCCCAGGGACTGCGGACGTCAGTCAGCAACCATTGGTCAACCCGGGACCCCCCACGAGCCCTCTTAGAACTCTTGGGGGCTTGAGCTGTGTCCGCATGCGCACTTATGTTTAGACCTGTCGCTTTGTTACCGTTCCGAATGGGAGGCTTTTGAGCGGTGATGTTATGGCACAGGGGTGCGCTTCTCCAAAATAGTACCGAGTAAAATTCGAGTATATCGGCTTCAGAAGTGGGTAGTAGCCGAGGGGCCAGGTGAGGGGAAGGGCCTCTGAAACTGCTGTCTTCTCCCGTGATGAAGCTTATTGTCTTTTTAGGGCAGAGGAAAGAGTAACTCTAGGGACCCTCCACCGGGCTGCAAGATTTGAGAGGGACGCGGTTTGTTTAAGACAGAATTGGCTTTCGGCTGTGGTATTAGATCACACTCGCACATCTGTCAAAGATCCATCCAGCAGATAAAAACGGTGATGAGGAAAGAGTACAGCAGACACTTCCTTGTGGAGTAGGGTTCGGATATCTCCACCAGGCTGCAGGAGGTGAGCGGGGTCGCGGTTTGGGAGAGAAAGAGTATCGGATTTCGGATGAGCTACCAGATCCGACGCAGGCATGTGGGAAAGATGAATTATGCTGCCAAGAAGGGTGATGTGGAAAGAGGACAGCAGATTCATAGATGTGGAGAAGGTGACGTGGATGACAGAGTGGAAGGAGAAGAAGACGGTGGAGCCAGTACCAAGCCTAGGAAAAAACTGATCTGTCGCCGTGGCAAGAAAAAGCCTGTGAGAACCAACTTTAAGTCTGCCTAGTGACTGCTGACGTCACTCAGCAATCACTGGTCTCCCTGGAGACCCGCCCGAGACCTCTCAGAACTCTTGGGTGAGAGGTCTGCACGCGCAGTCACACTTGTGAGTAGAGGTGCTGCTTGATTACCGTTCAGAACGGCTGGCTTTGGAGTAGTGCTGTTGTGGCAGATAGCTTGGCTTCTACATAAGCGTATCGACTAATATTCACTCATATTGGCTTCAGAAGTGGGTAAGATCCGAGGCGCCGGTGAGGGGACAGGCGTCTGAAGCTGTTGTCTTCCACCATGCT
>NW_007773779.1:3497-4301 GCF_000696425.1 Galeopterus variegatus | reverse complement strand
TCCTTCAGGACGCAGCTTGTGTGTCCTCCCCTAGGAAGCAGTCCCTCTGGTTGAGCTGGTCACTCCCTCCATCCACACTGTACCTGTACACACCCTCCCTTAACCCTCCCTGCTGACACTAAAACCCATGTCCTGGGTTATCTGCCTGGTGGTCTACACTTTGGAGAGTTGACATCATTCCTTCTCTTCTGCATCTCCAGTGCCCAGTTCCCGACCTACTGCATGGCAGGTTCGTTAGGTGTTTGGTGGCATTTTTAAGCTGAGCATCACTGTCATTGACAGGCAAGAGCTGAAGCAGCCACATGGCAGTGTGAGCGTGCTGGGAGTGCCGCACCTGAACCCCACCCGCTGAGCCCTGTTGCTTCGAGCATCTGAGCCCTAAAGGGGTCTGGGTGGGATTAACCCCTGGCTCCCAGCCTCATTCCAGCATTGGCGGTTTGGTGGTAGTAGTGGGGGGGCCTGTTCAATCAGAGAAGAAATATGCTTTGAAATGAAAACGCTTCCCTTTCTGATCCGTCTGGCTCCTCCGTGCTCCTCGCCTTCTTAGTATGCATGTATTCAGCCCCCATTTCAAGACCTACCCACAGCATCCTCTCCACCCTGATGGCTGAGCTGGGCTCCCTCTCCGCGCCCCTTCCAGTCCTCTCCAGAGACAAATTGCTTACATGTGTCAAGGCTTTTCTGATTAATAGAGGAATACGCCATGGGATGTCATCAGGGGTTCAGAGGCTTTTGATCAAAGGGGGAGGATCATGCTCGGGCCACACATCCCTGCTGGTTCATTTATCAGGTCGGTTCAGCACC
>NW_007773779.1:2309-3037 GCF_000696425.1 Galeopterus variegatus | reverse complement strand
TATGCATGCCACCCAGGCAGGGGGCCAGAGGGCAGGCCATGACTTGGAACTTACAAGAAAGTCCACAGAGAGTCCTGCTGGGCTGGGCTGGCTGGCCAGGACCTGGCAGTGAGGGACTCCGTGGAGATGAAGCTGGCTGGCTCCTGAACGAGTGTGGCTGTCTCTACCCCCCGCTTCCAGCCTGGAGGGAGCATCCCTACACAGACACACNGAGTGTGGCTGTCTCTACCCCCCGCTTCCAGCCTGGAGGGAGCATCCCTACACAGACACACAGCACACACAGCCATGTGCAATCACAAAAGACACATGTGCATGCATCCAGGATGAGACACACATGGACATTCAGTCACAGACACACACACACATACACACCTCAACACAACCCACAGACCAAAAACACAGAGGTACTGAAAGACACACACATGCACAGACACACCAAGCCCACCTACCCTAATACCCCACTGTCCTCAGCCTGCACTCTGAGTCAACCCAATCCAATAACCACTTATGGAGTGCCATCTGAATGTGAGTACTTAAAGGTCAGACACAGAAATGCCCATGGCCCTGCAAGGATGTCTGTGAGGACCCCAGAGGCACTCAGTTCATTCAGGCAGAGCTTAGTGAACACTTGGGTGGGGAAGGCCTGCAGTAGGCTTTGGAGGGTACGTGAGAATGCATCAGCCCCAGGACTGTCGTCACGGATCTGATGACAGAGATAAAGAAACACC
>NW_007773779.1:0-677 GCF_000696425.1 Galeopterus variegatus | reverse complement strand
CCCCTGTCCCCACTGCCCCAGAGGAGTTGGACACATTTCCTCAGAGCTTCCCTCTGTTGCTTTCCCCCTCATCCGTCTACTCAGAGATCTCCCCAGAGACCCTGACAACTTTTCCTCCCCATGGCCTATGTAGTAACTAGCTATTGCCGCATAACAAATTATCCCAAAACTTACTGACTCAAAACGATAACAGGTTACCTCCACGGTTTTTGGAGGTCAGGAATTGAGCACAGCAGGAACATCTTGTCCAGTGTCTGGGCCTCAGCGAGGGTCTGGAACCAGCTGAAGAGTCATCCACAGTGTCTGGTGGTTGAGGCTTGCATTGACTGAGGAAATAGCTGGATCTCTCAAAATGGCCTGTGCTTCCTCCTGACATGGAGACTGGGTTCCAAGGGCAAGCATCCCCAAGGAGAAAGAGACAGACATCTGTATCCTTTTATGGAATGATAAAAAAAGAAGTCATTTAGCATGACTTTCCCCATACTCTTTTGGTCAAAATAGTCACACCTTAAACCCATCCAGATTCAAGGGGAGTAAATGTAGGTTCCCACTTCTAGGGAAAATGAGTGACAGTCACGCTGTGAGAAAAGCATGTGGGGTGGGATAAACAGAAGTGAGGCTATCTGCCACAGTCTGTTACCAGCAGAATGAATGAATGAATGAATGAATGAATGAAT
>NW_007773778.1:3523-4301 GCF_000696425.1 Galeopterus variegatus | reverse complement strand
TGGTAATGGATAAAATCTTAATTTGATGGAAGAATAAATAGTATTTTGCAAGATTCAAAACTCATTATCTAAAATATAATTTATAAATTAACATGGCAATGGATAAAATCTTAATTTGATGGAAGAATAAATAGTATTTTTCAAGATTCAAAACACATTCGTAATTAAAAAGAAAACCTTGCATTAAACTAGGAATAGAAGGAAACTTCTTTAATATACTAAAAGTTACCTACACACAACCCCACTTGTAGCACCTGCTGATAGGTTAAATTGGTACAATTACTTTGGAGAAGAATTTTGTGATATCAAGTCAATTTGCAGAAGAACAAAAATGTTACCTCAGAAAATAATATATAAAGCCTTTTTTACATGGACAAGGAGGCTATCATCTAATTGCACACTTGTTTTCAATAACAAAGAGTTGATCAATATAAATGTCTATCAGCAGAAGATTCTATCATGCATGATAAATTTATAATGTATAAAATCACAAACCAGCTCAACTAAATAAGACATATTAAATACCTTATGTTGGAATGAATAGGCAAAATCCAGAATGATATCTAGAGCATGATAGATTTAATGACAAACGAAACAACAATAAATATTGTTTATAAATATGCATAAATGTAATACACTATGAAAACATTTGCTGCAAAGACACATATCGCTTTTATAATAGTGGTTACCTCAAGGGAAGAAATGAGTATTGGACTCTGAAGGGAATATAAGATTTTATTTTTTTTATTTTATCTTAACATTTACTTGTACATACTTT
>NW_007773778.1:1533-2523 GCF_000696425.1 Galeopterus variegatus | reverse complement strand
TTTTCTTTTTCTTTTTTAGATTCCACATATGAGTGAGATCATGTGGCATTTGTCTTTCTGTGCCTGGCTTACTTCACTTAACTTGATGGTCTCCAGTTCCATCAATGTTGCTGCACCACAAATAAAAGAAATCAGGAAAGCTCGTCCATTCACAATTGTCACAAAAATATAAAATACTTAGGAATAAAGTTAACCAAGGATGTGAAAAATCACTACAATGAGAACTACANCTCCCTCTCTCCTCTCCTTCCTCCCTCCCCCCGCTCTAATTACCCTAGATTTCTTCTCTACATCTGAAAGAATAATGGTTAATCTGTTGATTTGTTGCCTAGATGATTTGTCCAGTGCTGAGAGGTGTGTTCAGGTCCCCCAATATTATAGAGCAGATGCTGCTTCTGTCACTCTGGAATGGGCTTTGTGGACAGAGACATCCTCTTCTTTTCTTTGGTCTCTGCTGGTGACTCTCCTTGTGTCAATGCACTCCAGTGGCTAATGGACCATCTGCATGGTGGCTGTGGCATCTAGCCGCTTTTGTGGCAGCCATGGTTATTTTGGTGGCTGTGGTGGGCCACCCACACAGAGGAGATGTTTTGGAAATGCTCCTTCGCACTGGTGGTGTGCCTGGTTGTGGGGGGGCGGGTCTGTTCTCTGGCTCCATACCTCAGGACCCTGGGTGGGCTCCAAGATGCTGGCAGTGTGCCTGGTCTTGGGAAGTGGGGATCTCGCCCCCTGATCCATGCCTTAGGGCCCCAGGCAGGCCCTGATTTGCTGGCAGTGTGCCTGGTTGTGGGAGAGGGGTCTGGTCCCTGTCTCAAAGCCTTAGGTCCTCAGCGGGCCCTGAGGCACTGGCAAAAAACCTTACTGATTTTATTGATGAAAATGATTTTGAAATTGGCTTTAATTGTATGAAATTAAAGCAAACATATATATACATTATATATATAATGTATTTGTGGGGTACAGCCTTTCGTTTCAATACATGCATATATT
>NW_007773778.1:0-769 GCF_000696425.1 Galeopterus variegatus | reverse complement strand
CACATCCTTGGTTAACTTTATTCCACTCTCTACTTACATAAAAACCACTTTTTCTTTTCTTTTTCTTTTTTAGATTCCACATATGAGTGAGATCATGTGGCATTTGTCTTTCTGTGCCTGGCTTACTTCACTTAACTTGATGGTCTCCAGTTCCATCCATGTTGCTGCACCACAAATAAAAGAAATCAGGAAAGCTCGTCCATTCACAATTGTCACCAAAAAATAAAATACTTAGGAATAAAGTTAACCAAGGATGTGAAAAATCACTACAATGAGAACTACAAACCACTGTTGAGAACGATTAAAGAGGACACAAAAAGATGGAAGATATCCCATGCTCTTGGAATGGAAGAATTAACATTGTGAAAATATCCATACTACCCAAAGTGATCTACAGATTCAGTGCAATCCCCATCAAAATTCCAATGTCATTTTTCTCAGAAATGGAAAAAAATCCCAAAATTTATATGGAATAAGAAAAGACCATAAATAGCCAAAGCAATTCTGAGCAAGTAAAATATAAAGCTGGAGGCATAACACTACCTGACTTTAAACTATATTCCAAAGCTTTAATAAACAAAACAGCATGGCATTGGCATAAAAGCAGACAAACAAATCAATGGAATAGAGTAGAGAATCCAGAAATCAACCCATACACCTACAGCCCTTTGATCTTTGAAAAGGGCATCAAGTCTACACACTGGGGAAGAGACTGACTCTTCAGCAAATGGTGCTGAGAAAACTGGATATTTATTTATTTATTTATTTA
>NW_007773777.1:2676-4301 GCF_000696425.1 Galeopterus variegatus | reverse complement strand
TGGCGCTGCCACAGGACCTGCAGGCGGCCCGCGCCCTCATCGTCATCTGCATCATCGTGGCCGCGCTGGGCGTGCTGCTGTCCGTGGTGGGGGGCAAATGCACCAACTGCGTGGAGGACGAGACTGCCAAGGCCAAGACCATGATCGTGGCGGGTGTGGTGTTCCTGCTGGCTGGCCTGCTGGTGTTGGTGCCCGTGTCCTGGACGGCCAACACCATCATCCGCGACTTCTACAACCCGCTGGTGGCTTCTGGGCAGAAGCGCGAGATGGGTGCCTCCCTCTACGTCGGCTGGGCCGCCTCAGGCCTGCTGCTGCTTGGCGGGGGCCTGCTGTGCTGCAACTGCCCACCCCGCACCGACAAGCCCTACTCGGCCAAGTATTCTGCTGCCCGCTCTGCTGCAGCCAGCAACTATGTGTAAGGCGCTGCCGCTCCACTCTGTCCCTTTTGTCTTTGTCTTTCCCTGGACTGAGCTCGGCGCTGCCTGTGACCCCAGGACAGCTCCACCGTGGGCTGCTGGGGGCTGGGCAAGCCCTCAGCCCCTTCTGCCCACTNGGAAGCAGCAGGGTGTGGTGGTGGAGTGGCTCCTGCTGGCCAGGACAGCTCAGCCCTGACGTTGGCTTTGGCCTCTGAGTAGGTGCCCAGCCCACACCACTGTTGGCCACTGTCCTTTTTTTGATCCTCCCCACTCCCTCTGCCCACCTCTTCTGGGGCTCCAGCTCTTCTCTTGCCACTGTCTCCCCTTGTTCTCAGGCACTCCTGGCTCTGCCTAGGCCTTGGTGTGATGGCAGGTGACTTGGGTGGGCCAGTGACTTGCCCTTGGGTTGTGCCTTGTCCATGGAAACCTGTGGCCATGAGGATGTCTCGGGACTCGCCCACCCACCCACCTGCTCATGGAGCAGAGTGGACAGACAGGTTTGGAGGGGAGGGGTGAAGGTGATACAAACTGGTTTGGGTGGTAGTGGAGGAGGGGGCCAGAGAGGCAGTTCAGCTGTCCCCGTGCCTTCCTGCCCCTGCTCTGCTGCCACAGGACTTTCTGTCTCACCCACTTCAACAAAAGGACCCCTGGCTCCCTCTGAATCCTCCAACCCTGCCAAGGACACTGGCTAGACTGGGGAGCGGGGGACAGCCTCACTCCAGGAAGTCCTGGGGTTTTTCCCTGTCTTCTATGTGGTTTCTGTTTTGTAATATAAGAAGATCTATTCATTGCTGTTATTATTATTATTTTCTACAATAAACGGGACCTGTGCACAGGAAGACTCTGTATTGTCTCTGATTTCAGCCGTGGGTGAGGTGGGAGGGGCAGGCCTAGAGGTCTGGGCAGGGGGTCAGTGAGGGGCAGGACCACTGTTTTGTGGCCAGGGCCTGAGAATTTGAAAACCTGGTGTCAGGGAATTGCAAACAGTTAAAACCAGCCCTGACCTTTGGAATCACCTTGTTTGAGCCCTTTATTTGTTAGACAGGAACCCCTTATACAGCAAACAGTGTGTGCCCAGGACTCTGGTGAAGGGTTGGGGAGCCCTGAGGGAGGACAGATGGGAACACCCAGCCCTGCCCCCTTGTCCCCCCATCCCAGCTCTGTCTCGGCAGCCAGGTTGGTCTGCTCATCTCCCTGGGTGACCCTACA
>NW_007773777.1:0-827 GCF_000696425.1 Galeopterus variegatus | reverse complement strand
TTAACTTATGTCACAAGAAGAGAAACTGAAGTCTGTCAGCATCCCTGGACAGACTTTTGTCACAGACCATTGTCTTCTTTTTCAGTCCCATTCACTATTTTGGAGAGAATCATTTCCCAGTCATTATCTGCTCTGTGGGCCAAATAGACTTTGTCCCAGGTCATTGTATGTTTTCCAAGTCCATTGTACCCCCTAAGAATTATTTACTCCTACACCCCCATCTTCCCTTTCTCTATGAAGAGGGCTCTTTGTCACTTCTTGCTTTCTGAACCCACAGGGACAGATGTCACTCTTTCCTGGGGTGAGAGAACTGCAGAGCCATGAGTCCTTCTGTCCCTTTTGGGAACTCATTTAATAGGCAGAGCGTACCTGAGGGGCGGGGTTGGTGCAGCGGCCCCATTTTACAGATGAAGCAGGGGCCCAGCAGATGGGCCTGGCTGAGGCCACATGGAGGGTCAGAGGCCAGCCGGGGGCTGGGGACTAGACCTCACTCCCTTAACCTGAGCCGCCTCCTGCTTTTGGTACAAGTAGACGATACCAGAGATGAAGCCATCCTTGGCAGAGGTGCCAGGCACCACCTCGAGCTCGGAGGTGGCCAGCTCCCAGTGGTCCACAGGCCAGGCCACCAGGCGTTCCCACATCCCGGCCCGCTCCAGCCTGTCCAGGGTGGCCTCCAGTGCTTCCTTGTATTGAAGGTTGGACGGGTTGGTCCTGGTGGTCAGACACACCAGCCCACCTGGGGAGTTGGAGGGGCGGGTGACCTGGGTGAGGGGCAGGAGGGTTGTCCCTTCCTACTCATGTGTTCAAGGCTACTAATCCTTCCAGCT
>NW_007773776.1:3357-4301 GCF_000696425.1 Galeopterus variegatus | reverse complement strand
GGTGCTACTCCACAAGTTCACAGAGGGTCTGGGGGGTAAACCAGACACAGGAAGAGCTGGACCAGTGGCTAATCAAAGCTCGTGGTCATCCTCAGATTACTGAATCATGGATGCAGCACAGGGAGGATCAAGTCTAATTTTTATAACCAGGATTCAATCTGGGTTTGGGAAATTAGGGAAAAAAAATACTGCTGTCTCCCTTTCACAGCCATATTCAGTCAAGTGTCAGCATCTAAGGCCATTGACCCTCAGAGTCCCGCACTCTCCCATGTAGACTATCCACCTTGGGCATTCATCACTCTTACATGTTTGTTTGTTAAGAATTACTAAATTCATACTTTAGAAATAATATAATGCCAACATCTTGTTTTCTCAGAGGAAAACAAAATCATTATAAATATCCAATATTTCTCTGTCGGACCCATTTTGAAATTATATTAAATAAAAAGACAGGCCTTGGGAAGCCGTAAAACATGGAGCCATTTCACTAGGTCATCTACTTGTTTCTGAAGCTTGTTCATTGAAATGAGTCTGCAAGCAACATGTCAGTCTATCGGCTGTCAACACATGTCCCTTAGGATACACTCTTTCTCAGAATTTGAGGACGATAAGGCTGGCACAGCATCAAGCTGCTGCTCATCTGCCAGAAAACCAAGTGCAGGTGAAGGTCAGTGATCACAGGCAAACAGCAGAGAGAGAGAACTCTCACACTTGCGGGCACTTCAGCATTGAATGAGCGGTTTTCAAATGGAAGAAAAACGTGCAGTTTTTCAAATACAATCAAGTCAATATATTTTTTTTTCCTTTTTGTCTTTTTTTGTGTCCGGCAATGGGACCGCAACCCTCGGTGTTGGACCCGCACCTCGCTCAGCCAGCGAGCGGAAACCGGTCTGTATGTGGGATCCGAACCCTCAGCGGGAGCGCCACCACACTCCCAAGCGGCG
>NW_007773776.1:0-1530 GCF_000696425.1 Galeopterus variegatus | reverse complement strand
AGGAGGGATTTGATCTCTGAAGAGGAAAGGTTGAAGGTAGACCTTTGGCAATAGATGCAATATCAGGGGAAGAGAAGAGGAGGAGAGGAGGCAAGGAGCTGTGGCGGGACTCGGGGCCTCACTGGTAAGCGGGTCAGGCCTGGGGGAGGAGGCTGCACTGGGAGTCTGCGGAGGTTTCCGAGCATTGGCATGGCCTGACCAGATCTGCAGGCTGGAATGACAGCTCAGGTGGCCATGTGGACTAATAATGCCAGTAGAGAAGGATGTGAGGATGAGACCAGCCAAAAGGATAAGAGCAACAGCCTGTTGAAAAGAAAAAAGGCTAATTTTTTAAAAGAAAAAAAATCTACTTTTCTTTAACCTATAAATTTAATTGATTATGTATTATTTTAGAAAAGGAAGACATCAGCTGAGCAGATATGCCAGGGAGGGGGCAGAGGTGACTCCCAAATGTAAAGAGCCTACTAAGATCCTAACAGCCACCAGTTCAAGTTTATGTGACAGGCAAGTGGACATCCCTCCTGTCACTGCATTGCATGGAACTGGATCAGCCAGGAAACATGACCATGATTTTTATTGTATGTTCAATGAATGTGTCTTTAGACTACTAGAGAAGGAAAAAATAAGTTAATGAAAATATGTAAACATTGATCAGACTCTAATTTCTCTATGAGACTCATCCTCTACATGAAGATATAGAATCTATAAACTGTACACACCAATTTTATGATCAGAGAGATCTTCCTGGTAATAGCTGTGCCAGAATTAGAAGTTAGGTCAGCAACTGTCTGGGCACTTAGTGGATGTGGTGACATAAAAGATTATACAAAATTTGCATTACATAAGATCCATAGATTTATAAAACAGATCAAGTTTTTCCTCTAAGTGGATTAATTGCTTTAATATTTCTCTAATCTTCTAATATAATTGATTTTATCTCCTCTTTTCACTTGATTTAAACATAAAGAAAGCAGTAATCACAAAATGTTAGTTCTTTTGATAGGTTTTCATATTTACAGTGGTAGAGCTCTTAATACTTAGAAATTTTTATTTGGTGTTCTGTTTTTAGATATAGTTTTACCACCAAATATCATTTATATACTCTCTAATTGGTAAACTTGAGAAAACAGTATGTCACATTGCTCTTTAGCTCCCAAAGCATTTGTGTATGGAAAATACAGAGGATTAATATGAAGTATAGGGAGACTTTCTAAGGTAGGACCTACAACTATTCTCCTATAGAGAGTGGATGCATGTCACATCCTTAAATGACTCAGCTAGGGATTGGGAAGACCATGAATGAGGTTCGTCTGCCCATAATGCCTGTGGTTTTAACCACTGTGCTACACTTCTTCTCTACAAAGAAAAAGCAATGCAGAATTTGGGCACCTCATTCGTTATTTTTTCAGGAGACATTTATTTAGCAACTGTGGTATGAACTTTCTCATATACCAGGAATACAAAGATTAAAGTCTTTGTCCTAATGGGATACACACACACACACACACACACACACACACACACACACAC
>NW_007773775.1:0-4301 GCF_000696425.1 Galeopterus variegatus | reverse complement strand
TGCTGGGAGTGCAGCAGCGCTCCCGCCGCGGGTTCGGATCCTATATAGGGATGACTGGTGCCCTCACAGTGCTCACTGGCTGAGCGTGGTGAGGCCGGTCTCAAAAAGGACATGGCTGAGCACGGTGAGGCCGGTCGCAAAAAGAACAATGCCATTTGTTCATTCAATAGTATGTCCTAACCAGTTCTATTACAAGAACATAGGCTATGAAAAAATGTTTAATTCTGTCTTTAAATTTTAGAAATTTGGACATAGTTATATGGCCTATACTTTAATTCATACATCTTTCACTCCATAAACTTTTGCCAACTGTATTTAAAACTTCATCATCAATATTTTCTAACATCTTGACAGCTGGAATTAAAGGGTCAGTGTGTGTGATTGTGTGTGTCTGTGTGTGCACAATTCTTCCCTAAGCTGTGGGACAAGCCCAGTGTCAGCTTTTCACAAATTATTTAGCTTTGCTCAAGCATACTTGGATTAGATCTTAGTCACTTTAGTAGTTTTTTTTTTTTTCCTTTTTGTCTTTTTTCGTGACCGGCAATGGATCGCAACCCTCAGTGTCATGCCCGTACCGGACCGGGACCGGCTACGGGATCACAACCCTCGGTGTTGGTCCCGCACCTCGCTCAGCCAGTGAGCGGCTGGTCTGTATGTGGGATCCGAACCCTCGGCGGGAGCGCCACTGCACTCCCAAGTGGCACACTGTAGCAGTGCGCCACCGGGTCGGCCCCACTGTAGTAGTTTTTACTTTAGGTTTCAACGTGGACATTAAGTAGACCCTGTCTTCATTTGTCCATATTTCCAGGAGGGGGAGCCACAAACACACGTCTGTCCAATCAAGAGCCACCAGCAGTAGTGCTGACAATCCCTGTGAAAGTAGGAACAAGAGAAACAAATCTCTGAGCTCCTAATCCATTTTGCATCCTGGAACTTCTCCGGGGTCTCTGACCTTTTCTATGAAGATAGGTCTAAGCACATTTTGTCCTCAAGTCTGCCTATGGAGGTTGATGATGCTTCCAATTTTTTATCACTTTTATTTTAACTCACAAATTGTAACTGTACATACTTACGGGGCACAATCTGATATTTTGATACATATATGTTGTATAATAATTGGTCAGCATGGTTAATTTATCAACAAACTTATGGGTTTACTGTTTCTTTGTGGCAAAACCATTCAAAAGGCTCTCCTCTAGAACAAAGGATTTATACACCAAAATTTGTGATCTTCCATGTCAGCATGGACCACTGAAATGGATCAAGTAAACAAAATTTAGGAAAGATTTGGAAACATGAGTAAATATAATGCAAAGTATTTTTTTTAAGTGTGTGAAGGTGGCAGGGAAACTAAACACTTAAAGTATAATCAGAGGTCAGGGCAAAATGGTTTCCAGCCCCTATAAAATACTCAGGATTTGATGGTGCTGAAGAGCAAGTAGGTGGATTCCCAGACTTAAACTGAAATTCTGATTGCTTTAGAACTGTATGTCCTCTTGAACCAAACTGAGGAGGTCAATTGTAGCAGGCTTATAACTAAACAATCAGCACCTTGAATATTTTATCAAGATGCTGGGCATGTGGTTGAACATCAACACTTCCTCCAGATTCAGTGTTTTTTGAAGTTATAGTATTTTCCTTTGCAGAGAGGTGTGGGGGAGATTTTGAGAAAGGAGAAAGGCATAGTTTAAAATATTCTTGTTTAGATTGGGTGCATATATTGATAAACCCAAGTCAATCCTCTCTGTCTCAACAAGTGTAGAGACACTATATTGGGGTTCCAAGGTAAGGAGTCACATCTGAGTGAGCTGAGCCTCAGTGAGCCACTTCTGGGGAGGTTTTTGCTTAGATCTAGAGCACTGTGTGTGGAAGCTCCTTACCCTGCTGACATTAATAGTTTGCAGCATCATCAGCCTCCACAGGGTGAATTGTGAGGATGAAGTCAGTCCCAGACCCACTGCCATGAACCTTGGTGGGAATCCAGATCCTTGATTAGATGATGCATATATCAGTGTTTAGGGGGTTGTCCTGGGTTCTCTTGATGCCAGTTCACAGCACTGGAATGAAGCAATCTAACACTGACTCTCTGACTGGCCCTGCAGGAGGAGATAGTGGCCCGCTCTCCTGGAGACACGGCCAAGGAGGCTGAAGACTGGTTCAGTACAATGTTCCCAATGGAGACTGCAATGATATACACACATAATAAACTGTAAAATATGTACTGAGACTATTCCCATGTAGGCCCAGTGCATTGGAGATGCTTGTCACCACAGTCACGGGCATCACTCTGACTAACCAGAAAATAAAAGATAACTGGGTCATTTAAAACCTACAACAAATGCCTTAATTCCAGTAACCAAGAACCCAGAGACACAGGAAGCAATGATGGCCACAATGGGTTTGCACAATGTTGCTCTGCAGCTCCTCACCTGGAACCCAGAGCAGCAGGATCCACAGCAGGGGAGCCGCTGACCCCATCTCTGAGAGCTGAGCTAGAGGCTGCTTCTCAGGGGCCCTGACAAGCTGCCCATAAGGATGTGTTGAGCAGCCTGGGTCATTGTCTAATAACTCAACATGCAAATTAATTCAGAAAAGCTTGAGTTGGTGCTCAAAAGTGACACCTGCTCTTAATTCACCCGGTGGGAGTCAGGCATAAGGATGTGTTGAGCAGCCTGGGTCATTGTCTAATAACTCAACATGCAAATTAATTCAGAAAAGCTTGAGTTGGTGCTCAAAAGTGACACCTGCTCTTAATTCACCTGGTGGGAATCACAGTTAGTAAAAAAGGTCCTAGGGCATCTCAGGCATATCCCAAGGGATTTTGTAACCTGTTCCACTGATCTTCACCTCCTAATCTGTCTGAGATGCCATGTCAGGGAGTGTACTTGGGCTGCCATGCCATAAAGGTGTAAGCTATTTCAGGAATGCTTCTGATCCCTTAAATTGAAATTTCATATCATCTCAAATAACAATGCATTTCAGCTCGAAATTGTTGTCAGAAATGGAAAGCAGTAGGTTTACAAAAGTGTGAAACAGGGTAGATTGTTCAGATTGGGAGGGGAAGTTAGCCTACTGAGGAGATGGCCTTTAAGTCAAGTCTATAAATGTCATCAGGAGCTGGAAAGAATGTGAGCAGTGAACATGGAACTTGATGAAGCCTGGGAACCTGAATTAATGAATGAACTGGCCTCCATGTGGATAAGGCAGCTCCATCTGCTCAGTCCTGAAAACAAATGCTGTGTCCACCAGAGGCCCTCAGAGGAAGAGGAGTCATTTCACTGGGACCAACCAGTGTCCAACTCTCAGTTGATCAATTTTCTTGTCACTGAAGACTAGAGCTGAGAAACACTACATTCACCTACAGCAAGATATGGTGTGTCCAAGATACATTTATTTTAGACTATAACATAAATAGAATAGTTTTCATTTAAAAATATCACTTGGAAGTTAAAAGAGTACAAGGAATAAACTGAAAACAACCTGGTAACTTATTCTATTTAATATACTCCTAGACAAATATTTATATCAGCCTTTACAATTTTTTAAAAATATTATACCCTACAAAACTGAAGTGTTGTTGGATGTAAAAGAGTAATTAATGTATTTATTGCCATATGCTTTTCACTTGTATATTTTTAATTCTACATGATATTACTTTTATTCCATAAACAAAATCTTTGGCAGCATCTCTAAAGAGAGAAAATAATCATTAACTCGAAAGACAGAAAAAGAGCTAGTGACAGCTCTCACTGGCACCAACAGCAGTCAGGACTGGATCCAGGATTCCTTCAAATCAGCTTTCAGCTCAGAGGTCCCAATTCTTCTTGTGGGCACAGGACTAGAAGTTCTTACGTCATCTACACTCTAATTATCAAGAATGTGGAGGCTGGAGGTGTTGTGCTTCACTGGTCTCTGTGAAGCCATCCCCAATTCCTCACAGAATCACAACCCTGAATGCAAATTACAGGCCATCTGCACAGTGAGACTCCTTTGTGCCAATTGTTTCCCTTCTCCATAAATCCTGCATTGCAGACAATGACGGGAGCATGTTTGAATGAAAATTGTGTAAGATGAGAGGTCACATGTCCCATCTTGCAGATGTTTGTTTGACAGAGAGGTCTTTGACCCTGATCCCCTCATACAGCATTAGTTATGACCCAAGGGGCTGGGGGAGGCTCCAAGCAGCTCTTCACTCAAGTTATGTGGCCTTCCCCTTCCACACTTCCACAGGGCAAGAGCGGCTCAAGTGTTTGGAAGATAGAATAATGCATGATGACTCACACTTCAGGTGATGTAGGTGA
>NW_007773774.1:3547-4303 GCF_000696425.1 Galeopterus variegatus | reverse complement strand
CCACCCTCAGGCAATCAGTGATCTGCTTGATGTTACTATAGATTAGTTTGCAGAGAATTTTTGAGAATTTTAATTAAATACTGGGCCACTTTTTATTGCTGAGTAGTATTGTACTGTGTGAGCATACCACAATTTGCTGCCCCTTTTACATGCTGGTGGCAATATGGTTTTCTTCCAGTTTTGTGATTAAAAATAAAGTTGCTGTGTACGTTCACATACAAGTATGAGTATTTGTGTGTATCTTGATTACATATACTTTCATTTCTTGATAAATACCAAGAATTGGTAGCTGGATTGTAAGGTAGATATATCAAGAAAATGACAAATTGTTTTCAAAATCGTTGTATCATTTATTATTCCCACTAGCAATGTATGAATGTTACAGTTGTTCAGCATCCTTGCTAACACTTGCTACGGTCATTCTTTTTAATTTTAGGCGTTCTGAGTTTGTGTCATTATATTTCTTTGTGGTTTTAATTGGTATTTCCCTGATGACTGATGATGTTGAGCATGTTTTCATGGGCTTATTTAGCATCCGTGTATCATTTTTGGTAAAGTGTCAGGTTCAAATCTCTTCATTTTTTGTTGGGCCATTTATCTATTGTTGAATTTTAAGTCTTCTTTATAAATTCCAAATCTGTGCTGTCTAGTGTGGTAGCCACTAATCACTGATAATGTATATTCAAATGAACTAAAATTATATATTATAAATTTAGCTCCCCAGCCACACTAACCTCATTTCAAAAGCTCCTTATT
>NW_007773774.1:1854-2929 GCF_000696425.1 Galeopterus variegatus | reverse complement strand
TCTAGCCATATTGGCCTGCTTGAATTCTTGACTCTGTCTCCTCAAGTTGGGCTCTGTTTTGCTTCCTCCTCGTACTGTGGGGTGGAATATCTCTCTGGGCAGCAATCTGGGACAATCTCAGACCTCGCCTTGTTTGTTTGCCTTCTCTTAGGTATTACTGTTCTGTACTTCTGTTGTCCAATGTCTGAAAATGATTGTTTCTTATATTATTTGCCATTATTTTGTAGTTTAAGTTATTCTAGCATGGTTAGAAACAGAAATCTCTATTTTAATGACTTTTGCTCTTATCTTTATTATTTCCTTCCTTTCACTTATTTTGGATATTTGCTCTTCTTTTCCTAGCTTCTTCAAATAGAAACTCAGATTACTGATTTTAGATCTTTATCTTTTCTAAGGAGACTTTTTTCCCCTAAGCATTGTTTTAGGTGCATTCCACAAACTTGGATATATTGTGTTTTCATTTTTCTTCAGTTCAAAATGTTTTCTAATTTCCCTGTGATTTCATCTTATACCTGTGGCTTATTTTTGTGTGTTGTTTAATGTCCAAATATTTCAGCACTTTCTGAGTGTCTTGCTGTTATTGTCCTTAATCTAATTATATTGTAATTGGAAAACATGCTCTGTATGATTTCTGCAAATTACCTGCTGGGATTTTGATTGGGATTGCACTGAATCTGTAGATCATGATGGTAGTATCGATATCATACCAGTATCGATTCTTCCAATATATGAACAAGATATATTTCTCTGTTATTTGGGTCTTGTTTAAAATCTTTCAGCAGTGCTTTGTAGTTTGCAGTGTACTGGATACAGTATATATTTTTAGCATATTTACCCCCATTTCATATTTTAATGCTTTTAGGAATAGTGTTTTTTATTTCATTTTTTGCATGTTCCTGGGGTACAAAGCTGACTGTCACCACCTGTGTCCAAGATGTGATGATCAGATCAGTATTATCAGTATGCCAATTCCCACAAATTTCCATTATTCCTCATGTCCCCCACCTAACCTCACTCTAGCCTCCCACCCCCTCCATCCATCCACCCTCTGGCAACCCTAGCTATGTTCTCTCCA
>NW_007773774.1:0-596 GCF_000696425.1 Galeopterus variegatus | reverse complement strand
GTATATTCTGGATGTTAATCCCTTGTTGGATGAATAGTTTGCAAATATTTTCTCTCATTCTATAGGTTGTCATTGCACCCTATTGATTATTTCCTTTGCTGTGCAGAGGCTTTCTAGTTTGATATAGTCCCATTTATTTATTTTTTCTTTTGCTGCCTGTGCTTTGGGTGTCATATTCTTAAAGTCTTTTCCTAGTCCTACTTCCTGAAGAGTTTCCCCTATGTTTTCTTGAGTAGTTTTATAGTTTTGGGCCTTAATAATAAGGCTTTAATCCATTTTGAGTTGATTTTGGTATATGGTGAGAGAGACAGGTCTAGTTTCATTCTTCTACATATGGGTGTCCAGTTTTCCCAGCCCCATTTATTGAAGAGGCTGATGTACATTCTTGGTGCCTTTGTCCAAAATCAGTTGGCTGTAAGCATGTGTGTGGATTTCTGGGTTCTGTATTCTTGTCCATTGGTCTGAGAGTCTGTTTTTATGCAGCTACCATGCTGTTTTGATTAATAGAATTTTGTAGTATTATTTGAAGTCAGGTAGGTAGTATGATGCCTCTGACTTTTTTATTTTTTGCTTAGGATTCCTGTGTCTATTTTGGG
>NW_007773773.1:0-4303 GCF_000696425.1 Galeopterus variegatus | reverse complement strand
CCCAGAGACTTAACTTGTGTCAGCTCAAAAGTCCAAAGTCTCAAGGTCCCATCTGTGAAATCACAAGTTATCTACTTCCAAGATATAATGGTGGGACAAACATAACATATTTCTGTTCAAAAAGGGAGAAATAGTCTTAATTTAAAATTTTCCAGCAGCCACCCCAAGGAGGACATTATGATTAGTTTTGTGGTTCACAATGTCCACATGACTAAAACCAACTAGTTTTGTGGGAGAAGGTCAGTTTCTAATACATCTGTAAGGCCAGAAAGAAAATTGTTCAGGGTATGCTCATAAAGAGATCCCTGCATAATGTCTTCGACCAAATTCTCGTAATAAACACAGAGGCTGTACCTCAGAACATCCCCTAAAACTGATAGCATGATGCCAAAGAACAATTCAATCAAAGCCATTATAACAGCAAGGGGCAGAGGGTGATGTGGCAAGGAACACCCTTTAATGGTATAAGTTAACCCACAGACAGATTCTAGAGTGTCCCGAGGAATGGAAGGAGACATTCCTCCATGAACTCAGCTTCCTTCCACCACGCCATTGGCAGACACTGGGCAGTGGAGACATTGAGGGGATGCTTCAGTCTCTCTTACTCTGTGACCATCCCATGTTGCTAGTTAGAGGCAAAGCCATTTCTATTCACAGTTCTGCAAGTTAAAGACGATTGAATTCCTTTCTTAAATGCTAAAAAATCAAACAGGAAGAGAGCCAGAAATGGTACACTTCAATCTCCCTCAGTGAAGAATTCAGAGAGGATCCTCAGTTCCCTCCCTAAAGAAGGCTGAGATTCTCCTCTCTTTTTGTTGGGCATTTTTGGTCTGCTCCCATAGGCGTTCCAGGCCACTGGCTTTTTCAGCTCCGAGTCTGCGATATATGAGGCAAAAAGAAAACTCAGGGAATTCACCATTGGGTTGTTTCCTAGACCCCGGGATTCTGAGCCAGTCTGCCTTCTTTCCACCATACAGTCTTCTTACGTTTACATGCACCGTGCAGGGATTTTAGTTGCACTTAGTGGTAAGAATAGGGAAAAGGATATCTACATCTTCCCAGAAGCCAAAGTTTTTCTATCCTATTTTAATTTCAACATTTGCTTTATATTTCTATTCTATTGCACTGTAGAGGAAAACATTGATTAAAAATTCTCTTGAGACATTGGGAGCAGTGCATAATCCTAGATACAGACATTTGTTAGAGGGCTTCACGTCTTTTTTAGGCTTGGCCCTTCGTTAAGTTTTCTTCCTCCTCTGATGTTTTCCTGCCTCTTGATTAAGACTGAGTGCTTTAATGGAAAGACGAATAACAAAGCTTAAAGGAAGATCAAGGGGCAGCTTATGTAAGCATATTCTCACATTTAAAGAACTTAAACGGATGACTAGGTTTCATATTTATTGAACAATCCTAATAGAGATTTCCTGCAATGGTCTTTGGTCACTGTTCTAGTGTATTAATGGAGATAAGATAAGCCCCAAAGCCCTGTGTTTTAAAGAGTATTTCCAGAAATACTTTCTTCCATCTGGAGACCTATTTCAAATTTTTATTTATTTACAGTGAGCCTTATGGAAATGCCTTGAAGGAACACATTTTCTGAGCTTGGTATTTTTGGCAGCATAAAATCAACCCCTTCCCTCCACCCCTCTTCTAAAGCCATCTTCTTTCCCTCCGCTTCCAGCATTCTGGGTCATGGGACACAATGAGAATCATTTTGAATACTCACCTTCAACAGTGCACAGTATTTTTATATTTTATGCATATTCAAAACCAGCTTGCCTCTGACTTGGTGTCCTGAGTTCTTTCTTATTATTTCCCAGGAAAGTCGAGTCTGACCATTAAGTAGGTCACTGCTGCTCTTTCCTCCTTTTTCTTTTGTTCCTTTTCCTTCCTCAGTGGAGCAATTTTGAATTTTATCACCAGCTGTGGGCCAAATTTCTACTGGCTTTTTGTGCTGTTTTGATCCTCATATCCTCAACTCATCTTTTGCTAGAGCTGGAGGATTTTTCCTTCTGAGGCTCCCCACTTTCCCCATCCTCTGGATGTTCTCAGCAACTCTACTATCCAAGGGTTCTGAGCATCCCAGATTTCTCAACCCCTCCCCTCACACATTCCCAATCCCCTGCACCCCGAGTTCTGAGGACCCCTGCCCCTGAAGATTGTCTGTGGGTTGTGATCCCCTGTAGCTCTCAGTTTGGAATGTTTGCAAACCTCCAAAGTCCACTGTCTCCGTGGAGGGCTCTGAGTTCTCCTGCCCTCCACCCCCCGTCCTTTTTTCCCTTTTGTATGAATATCTAGTTGTTTCAGCAGCATTTGTTGAAAAGATCATCCTTTCTGCAATGTTCTGCAGAGCCATCTTATTATAACTCAAGACTATCAGTCTATCTCTGCGATATGTAAGTGTACATAAACTAAAAGTAGCACAGCTGTACCATAATTCGTTTTTTCAGTCTTCTATTGATGAGTATTTAGGTTATTTCCATTTTTTAATGCTATGAATAATAATGAACCTCACTTAACATATATTTTGTTACATATATGTTATATGGATATACAGTAGTTTTATAAAATAAATTATTAATTCCATAGGATAAATAAACAATGGCCATCATTACTGTGCAAGGATATCCATAGTTTTATGGAAATTAATTTTTCTACAGTATACCACACTTCTCTGAAGCTCTCTCAAAACTAAAACAAAAACCAAAACAGGGAGAAAATTAAAAGAATGTCCTCAATGTTGCAAGTTGCTTGCAAATTACTTGGCTTTGAAAGACTATGTTATATACTGAAAGTTACTGAGACCCTCTTAATTGCTGCACTACTCAAAGCATGGTCCATGGACCAGTGACTCCATGGCAACACCTGGAACATGCTGTAAATACAGGATCTAAAGCCCTTCACCAATCTACTGACCACAGTCTGAGTTTAACAAGATCCCCTGATGCATATTAAATGTGAGAAGTAAAGTTTTAGTACATGATGCCAAAGAAAATGGAAATTAATAACTTTTTTTCTTAATGAGAATATGTTCTATAGTATCACATAAATTTTCACAGTCTTTGTAATATGTGTAGAGGTTATAAAAATACAGAATTGTGATTGCATTGGATGAGGGCAAACGTTGAGTGACATCTACAAGATTATAACACCCCCAGGCTTGCTGGTTTTACCATAATGCACGTTGCTCCATAACTCCAATAATATTGGCAAGAAGAGAAACAGCCCAAAGCTGTACAATCAATTCCAGTTATCCAAATGGAGCTTTAAAAAAGTATGAATAATCTAAATTCAAACATGACCCATCTTTTTTCACAATACTTTATGAGGACTCAGAGATGTTAGCTGGAATTTAATTTCTGTCCCTTCACCCCCTCTACCTATAGGCAGTTGATCTACCAAAAGTAGGATGCAAAAAAAAAAAATTCTCAGGCAATCTACAACATATACTAAACATGTATCATTGGAAATTGATTTCTGATGTACGGTCTATGTAAAACCTCCATTCCTGCTCCCAGAACATGTTATCATTAAAAACATGCAATTATCTCATGTAATTATCTGTGAATTTTCATGGGGGTCCGGTCACGGGTGCTCACAGGCAAGACAGTTTAGACATGTAAGTGCTCCACCCCACTCAATACAACTTTACTCAACTTCCTGCTGGAGGGAGTCACAGATGGCCAGAAAAGAGGTTTTAACTTGAATCGATATTCTCATTCAAGTCCGTATCTGAGCAAATCAGAGGCTGCTTCATAGCTATTTATCTTCAGTGTGTCCTGTTTGGAATATGAGGCCTGAGCATCTCACCCATGTGATACCAGTGGCATGGAGTGAAGAGAAGGGGCTGGCCGCACAGGCACTAAGAAAGAGCTGTAGAATGTGGTAGCAAATCTTTCTCTCTCTCTTTTCCCTTGCATTCCCAGTTGCCAGGATCTTCAAATGGAGATTTCCATTCTCCAGGAGCAGATCTCTCATCTGCAGTGTGTGATTCACTCCCAGCATCAGAACCTGCGCAGTGTCATCCAGGAGGTCAGATTAATCAGGGGGATTTCTCTGGTAGATGGGATGTTTACAGTGGGAAGACCCAGTACAAGTGGTGTGTCTGGACTTTACAGGCAAAGGGATTTTTCTCCCCATGACGTGTCCCTTTTGTTTCTCATGCAACAAAGCTCTGTTTTCAATGCCCTCTCTCATCTGTAATGCCAACACCTGTGATATTTTCAATGAGGACAGTTTGGGAAATTGTCTTTAACTGTTTTTTTAGATGTTTCAATGATTTTTTTTTTAAGTGTTTGGAGCC
>NW_007773772.1:3000-4303 GCF_000696425.1 Galeopterus variegatus | reverse complement strand
TTTTTTTTTTTTCGTAATGCAAAATGTTATTTGTTAAACGTTCTTCTTGCTAGTAAAATATGGTTATTTTGAATAATGGTTCTGCTACCAGAGCTAAAAAGAAAATAACCTTGCTGATAACCAAGTGGCAGGGTGGTGCTGACATTATGTATTTTGATAAATACTAGTTGAATAAAATGCAGAAAGCAAATGAGTAAGCAATTTTTTCTCTTGATTCTGGGAATATTATGTACCCTGTTTGTGTCTGTATCTGGTAATATTTTTAGTCCCTTAATCACATTAATTTTCAGTTTATACTATGAACTATAGGACAGCATCCTTTCTCTCTTTTCTTCTTCCTTCCCTTCCTCCCTTCCTTCCACAGATATTTTTTAAGTACCAGTTATTTGCCAAGCCCTTACTGGTATCATTCAGATGATGCCTGCTGTTCTTATACGATACATATGATCATTTATATTTAAAACAGGACAACTCAGATTTCATGATTTAAGCATTTGACTAGAGTCAATAGATAGTGGGAACATTTACTGTGTATCACTGATAATATTCTAAAGAAATAGATTTCAGATATTGATGTTTATCTTAAAGAGACTTATAATCTTATTGGAGAGCCATGAAAATGTCATCAATATACCCATAAAGAAATCTGTGGTTGGATAAATAAGTGTAGCAGAAGCAATGTGATGCAGGAGACTTATTGACTATCCCATTCTAATGATTCTTGAAAGGATGAAAATATCTGATTTCTTTTTTTTTTCTGATTTCTTATTCCAGGATCTAGGTGGCAGTTTTTGCTTATTTTGAGCTAAAATACCTTATTATATACACTTTTGTTTTGCACTCACACAATATTTCTATATATGTTCTTCACTAAATTTCTCTCCAAAAATTTGGAATACATAGCCTCAATTAATTTAGCAAAGTCCTACCCACCTACAAATGGATGATCCTGTGTGTCATATGATGTGTGCTAAATAGACTGTATCCCTGTTCTCTAAATATTCACATTTCTTTCATAATTGGCCCCTAAAAATGTAACACAAGAAGTGTTCAGGATATGAAAATGTAATCCTTTCCACATTATAATCTTATGATGCATACATTTAAAAATATGTATTAAGAATCTACTGGGATACAGTGATATGTTTGGTTTTTATGAAGAATGATAAAAAGTCTTTTATTTCAAAGAGCTTTAGACTAATTCAGGGAAACTAGGACCTGTACCTTCTGGAGGATAAATCATTCAGAAGTAAAAGTAACTGTATGCAGCTTTGAGACAAGAAATGTCACAAGGCAGGATGAT
>NW_007773772.1:0-1534 GCF_000696425.1 Galeopterus variegatus | reverse complement strand
CAATGAGGCTAGGGAGGAAGTTAGTCCAAAGTCTGTGCAAGAGGTTCACTGGCTCCAAGAAAACAGTTATTCACCAGCCTCTCTCAGTTTAGGGAAAAGCAAATGACATCACTGTTTGACACAGACACTATTGAGGAACAACGTCGATGAGAGAAGCCATGTGTCCAGGAATTTATGTAACTGAAGTTTGTGAATTCATTAATTTATTCACTTTATTCATTCATGTACAAATCAACTATTTATGCTATGTTCTATACCCTATGAGTATGTCATGACTGGACCTTTTCCTAAATATCATTGAAGGACTTGACAAAATAATTATTTAAAATATAACTACTAAATATAGCCTTTATCCTGGGGAATTTTAACATGCACATTCTAATGAAGTAGTGCAGTGACAGAAGATTAGAGTGGCTTATAAGAAATCTTGACAAAGGATTGCTGTAGAGTGATACTTCTCAGTGTGTTTCTGGGAGGAATGGTGTGCTGGCTGGCTGCTAGTATGCCCTGGGCTTGTATTCATCTTTGAATCCCGAAAATGCCCGCAGAGGCACACAAGACCTTTATTGAACTAAACTAATATAGCAGCTATGTGCATTGGCTGGCAAGATTGAAAATTCTTGCTCTGGAGGACCTCCAAACACATTAAGTACTGTGAGTAATGCACACACAAAATAAAAAAAGTAAAATAAAAAAGGAAAAGAGAAAAGAAAAAAAGGAATAAGAGAAAGAAAAGTCCTAAGTCAGGTTCTGACTGAGGGATAGAGATGAGGCTGTAGTAATTGGAATTGGATGCCAGTGAGTCTTCCCTTCCCGTTAGCCTCAAAGCTGAAACAGGTACTTCACATGTTTTCTAAAAAGATGAAATTCATGTATAACTAAGTATATTACCATATAAAAGGCTATTTAATTCCAGTGCATCCTGTATTATCTCTTTCCTTTCATCCTACCTCCCACATCTCCTCTGGTCCCTCAGCAGTAACAGCTGTGGCCAACAGCAGCTGTGATGAGAGCCTCTGTAGGTCTGGCTGGTGCATCCCTGTGGCTGGCAGGAGGTAGCCATCCATCCGCCCTCTCCATGAGTAGCTCTGCTTTTGGGAGAGGCAGTAAATCACTCCTCATGACCACCAGGGGCCTCACCTACTCCGACTGTGGAGGGTAGTTTGAGTATAGAGTTTACCATTACCTGAAGATGACTCTTGACTTGAATTTGAGGAGAAACATGAAATTTCTGAACTGATATTTGTGGGGAGTGGGATGACAGGAATCACACGGAGACGAATCGGTGTGTTTCAGCACAAGGGTGATTTATTGACAACATTTACGTAGGACCGAGGATTAAAATGCCCCAGATGGGAAGAGTTGGCTCCTCTAGACAAATTGGAAGAGATTAGAGATGATGTAGGCAGCTTCTAAGCTTTTTATCTCTACAAGTTACCTCCATCTGGACATTTAACACAGAAATAATATGCCTGCATTGCCAGAGCAGGAAAGGGCTTCATCTCCTTTAGAATTCGCTTTTATTCCTGTACTT
>NW_007773771.1:3244-4304 GCF_000696425.1 Galeopterus variegatus | reverse complement strand
CCCAGGATCTGTACCAAACTAAATTTATTTACACTAGGAAGCAAAAGCTTTCTCTCTTTTTTCAGGTAGAAAGAAGGGACCTCTCCTATTTAACCACTCATACTGATATTCTAAGTATTGTTTGCCTATAGTACAAATTCTGGTGTATGTATGGTGACATCTCATCTGGATTTCATTACTTCAATTAAAGGGGGAACTGGGGCATGGAGAACTAAAAAGAATATTGGTTATAAGTGAATAATAATCTGTTCTGCACCAGAAACCTACGTTTTCATTTTTAAAAATGTATATAGATATTATATATTAGTATACATAATATATATATCTTAACCAAGGTAGTTTTATTGTGTAATATTTGAACTTAATGAAAGGTTTTTATCAAATTACCTATTTACTCCTAAAGTTCAGTTAATTTTAGGGAGAATGTGAATGTGCAACTAATAAATAAACTAAAGAAACATCCTGGTTCTCAACTTTCTACTACGTAGTCATTTTTCTCTCCCGTATTCCATAAAATGGTAGGATTATGTACTGAATATAGTGGTGTTGAAGAGATTTCAAATTATACGAATTCTAAGCTCATTTCCTCTATCCAGTCTAAGATTCTTATTCATTCTGACTTCTGTTTCACAAATTAAAGGCATTAATACCCTCCTAATCAGACAACCTAGAAACAAAGCAGTTGGTGTTGTTTCTAGAGAAATTTGATACTCCTGATTGTGTGTGAGTAATTGAAGTTGTCTGCTAGTGTGATTCTGAGGTATGCTTTGTATCTTTTTTTGACCAATGGGATACAATAAAGTAATAATAAAAAAATAACAGAAATAATGCTTTGCCAGTTTCTGGCCTGGACCATCAGCCTTCTCTTCCTGTTTCTTGCAGCCCTGTGTCTTCAGGTAAGAAACCCAACTACCTTCCTGTGGAGATACCTTGAGGCCTGGAGAGCACATGGAGAGGGAAGGAGCTTCAGGTAAGTCCAGCCTTTCTGTCATCACCAACAGGGACTAGGTGTGTGAGAGAAGTCATGTTGGACTCTCCACACTATACCGTGTACTGACTT
>NW_007773771.1:0-1860 GCF_000696425.1 Galeopterus variegatus | reverse complement strand
CAGCAAATATGCATTAAAATATGTGTCAGATAATGTCACTCTTTTGCTCAGAGACTTCCAGTGTCTCCTATCTCAAACAGAATAACATTCAAATTCCTTAATATGGCCTATAGCACTCTATAAAGTCTGACCCCTTGTTATTCCCTTATCTAATGTTCCTTTCTCCTTACTTCATTCATTTTCCAGCCATACTAACTTTTTGCTCTTTTTTGGTCACCCTAAGTGTGTTTTCAACTTGGAGCAATTGCAGTTTGCAGTTGTCACTTCTGCCTAGAACAGTGTAAAGTATTGTGTAGTCTACTCACTTCCTTTTAAAATTTTCTGTTCAAATATCAAGTTAACAAAGATAACTTCTCTGTTTAGATATCAGTCTTATCACACTCTTTAATTTCACTATCCATTTACCTAATTAAAAAAGAAAAACTCTCATGACCTGTTACTATTATATATCTTGTTTATTTTTTATTGTTTTCCATTTTCACCCAGATATAAACTCAGCAAGGTAAGAAACAGTATCCTCTTTGTTCATGGCTAGTAAAGTCAACATTGCGTGAATGAATGAATTTATATATCTGAATAAAAACAATAAAGACACACAAAATAAAAGATATCCAACCTGACAAAATTATATAGCATTGTTCTGACTGAAAGAGCAAAATTAATTTTATTATATAATATTTGAATAATGTGGATGAAATTTCCAAAAACTACTTAATAATAATGGCACTATCCATCTGACCTTTTTATTAATTTTTTCATTGACCATAGAAAATACTGGATTCATATATTCAGAATGACACACATTTGGAAGGTAAATTTCTATAAACTAGGTTAATATAATAGTTAGACATGCCAAGTCCTAATACAAAATAATACTTTAGAGCATTTGTAAAAATGCCTATGATTCTCTCGTGAAGATAATTTAATATATTGCGCAGGTGATGTGGCTTTTTACAATGTATTGAAGCATGCACATTAAAAATGATATTTAAATGGTGCACAGTCTAAATAAATGTTTTATTCCTGTATCTGTGTTTGTTTTTATAATGACATTAATATTTATTAGTGAATCTAGTCTACCTTTTATATTTCTTGAGTGACATGGAAAGGCTTTAATTTTCCTTAGAAGTTTGGAAGGAAACAATTAAGAACCACAGGAATCAAGTACTTTGCTCTCCAAGAATAGTAAAGAAGGACTATAATTTGACAAGCAAAGAAGGGTGCTTAAAGGAAATCCCACAGATTTGATTAAAACTTTGAAGATTAAATCTGTTCTCATGTCTTTAGGAAATTGGCATTGAAGAAAGCACTGCATTTTCTAGGGTATGATTTTACAGAGATTTGTATAATTTTATATGCTATTCAAGTGTTATCATTCTGTAATATGTCTCTGATTCAAAAAAAAAAAAAACTTGCTCTGTGGAGCATGTGAGAAAAATATTACCTATATAATATAATTAATAGCCTGTCCAAAGATCAGGGATCAGAGTGCATGCTGATATTTCAATCCCAAATACTCTATATCAAAGATGGACTGCTCAATATATCTTTCAGGTAAGAAGTTTATGAGGTTCCATAATAACTTATCTGGTAGTGTAAGACCTTACTGTATGAAATATCTGCCAATGCTTCATTTCAGATATACGACCATGGCCCTGCAACACAGTGTGGCTAGAGAATGAGAGGTGATAGTTATGTTCATGCACTCACTGGCTTTTCTACAAGTGAAATAATTACTTCTATTGTATCTTTGACCCTTTGTCCTGGTTAGCATTTGACTCTCTGGTAAATGAATGAAGTGGTATGTATCTTGGAACAAACTATAAAATCTGGTATGATAATGCCTTTTTTTTTTTTTTT
>NW_007773770.1:2721-4304 GCF_000696425.1 Galeopterus variegatus | reverse complement strand
AAAAAAAATCAATCTAGCACACCATGCTTTTTCTTTCATGCTACAAAACTGTTTTCAACTCTAAATCATTTAGCAGAAAATTACCCTTTCCAAAACAAAGAAAACGTAGACTCATCTATAATCAGTCATTTTTGTTAGGGAAATTTAATAGTCAACAATTTCAAAATCATTGAAAAAGTAGACCCTGCTATTGTTTATTGAGGTCAAGTTAGTACTAAAAATTCTTATTGATAGATGACAAAGCTTGATTTAGATTTAAAAAGAGAGGTTTTCTGCAATTTGAGTTGTAGAATGTAAGGTTAGTGCAAAGACTCTCAGATTCACTAGAAATGCTACCATGACATTATCCTCATCCCTGAGCCATTTTGACATTAACAAGTAACACTGGCAGTCATTCTGAATCAGGAGCACCAAAGTTATGATACTCAGAGCCTTTCCAGCTGTAACTTGCAGACTTTCTAACTTTGCCTACAGCAGCTTTATATATTTTGCTAAGTAATTCTTAAAGTCGTTGTTTTTTGGTTCCCTTTTAGCAGCATGATCTCCGCCTCAGAGTGAAAATGCCCTAAAGATCTCTCTTTCTTTAAAGTGAAGTTTTGTGTTTCTCTGCCTCCCCTGACATATATGAGGATTTTCTGCTGGAGATCAACATGAAAAGAAAAAGAAAAGGAAAGAAAGAAGAAGAAAAGGGAGGAAAGAAAAGAAAAGAAAAGAAAAAAGGAAAAAGAAAATCTGATAAACCAAAAAGTTGAAAAGAATTTTATTCTAAATGCATTCTTAATCTTGTCATTCCAAAATGTCCTTGTAAATATTTGCAAATGAAGACATTGTGGGATTTTACTTATGTTTAAAATAATCCTGAATATAATAACAATAATAATTTCCATTTATCTGGGCTTTACGTCCATTTATTGACCTAACTAGGCTACCCAGTCAGAAATTTCAAATAAATTGTCAATTGTTTTTCCATCTTTCATATACTTTCAGCCTAATAGATTCAAGAAGACAGCTTTCTATAACAAATATCTACGAATTTAGATAGCATAGTAAGAAGATATTACAAATGCAACAGTAAGGTTTCACTGATGACTCACTGATTCCAAAGGTTCCTTCATTTGCCTATAAAACTTTATTCATGCAATCCATTGTCATAGAACACCCTGTATCCCTATGAAACTTCTCCCTTCCTTTAAGGCCTAGTTCAAATTCCGTCTTTTTAGATTCCATAAACTTACATCTTATTACATAAACTTACATGGTTTTATTGTATGAGCCATTCTCTTTCTTTTAGCATTAATATCAGAAGTTCTGGAATCAGACTGATCTAAGTTTAGTCTAAGTTTATTCACTCATTGCTGAGTGACCTTGTGCTTTTAAACCCTCTGTGCTTCCATTTCCTCTTCTATAAAATGGTGGCAGTCATACTTATTTGAGGATAAATGAGATGATATGTGTAAAGGATTTGGCACAATATCATAGAAAATAGAAATAGAAATAATAGAACATAGAGATAGAACATAATAAATGTTTCCCTTATCATCATCATGACTAATAGTCTGGTTTTACCAGGTTGGAATACAATA
>NW_007773770.1:0-2034 GCF_000696425.1 Galeopterus variegatus | reverse complement strand
AAATGTTTCCCTTATCATCATCATGACTAATAGTCTGGTTTTACCAGGTTGGAATACAATATATGGGCATATCTTTTT
Organism: Galeopterus variegatus; assembly: GCF_000696425.1. Taxonomy (NCBI): domain Eukaryota; kingdom Metazoa; phylum Chordata; class Mammalia; order Dermoptera; family Cynocephalidae; genus Galeopterus; species Galeopterus variegatus. The sequence continues at coordinate 1,956 of NW_007773770.1, read as the reverse complement.
AACAGTCAGACTAAGACTCTAAGATTTCTATCCTGTTTATATAAGATTGTCTTCATTTCTTAGCACACATCCACCCTCAGTTAAATAGATTTTACAAAATAAATGTAGATACTAAAACCAAGAGCCCTGCCAGCCTCACCACAAAATCTGCCCTGGTACTAGAGAGTAGCAACAGTTCCTCTCTCAGTCAGTCATGAGGCCTACAATTTTCCATCACATGATGTTCAAAATTTCTTGCAAGATAAAAGCCCACCTTGTAACATCATTAGCAAGTGGTGCTAATTAATATTTTTTACTTGTAATTTGTTGCTTTCTTCCAAGATATTCTGTAATAAGCTTGATATCCCTACAAATCTCCCATTGCCTTGCACATAGTTGTATAATATTTTGTTTTTGTGACTGTCAGCTCATTAACAAGGTCTTCCTTCATTTTTACTTTCTGTCTCTTCCAGTACTTCACATAAAGTTGTTAATAAGCAATAAAATGCCCAAATTTGGGATTCAGAGAAGAGAAGCCTAGGGCTTGGATAAGGCATATCATTTAGTAACCCCTGAGTAATTCAAAACTGAGCATGTTTCTAATATAACTCAGCCTCTCTTTTATTTATTGAGTCTGAGCTATGAAGGAATTCTACCTTGGGAGAAATATTTCAACTTTAAAGGTAAAGTGGCAGTATATATTTTTTCCTTCAGCCCCACCCAATATTAGACCTCATGGTAAATTTTATTTTCCACTGTCATCAGAAGACAACAGAATCTATGGTCAAATATCACTGATTGTAGAGAATTCACTTCGCTAGTCTAATGTCAGTAGTCAGAGTAAGAGGCCCAATTAGAAAATAAACACAGGAAAAAGAGGAGTCTGAGAATTTTCGTTGAATTAACCTGCCATACAGTTGCTAACAAAAGAAATAAAAAAATAGTATTTTTAAAAACCACCTAGTTAGATTTTAAGGAGAGAGAGAGTCTAAAAAGACAGTTTGGCAGCCTGCTATTTTTTCCTACAAAGTCGTAAAGCTTAATTCAAAATTTTCTAGAATTTACAGTGCCAGAGGCTAAGCTAAAAATAATTTTCCCTCATTAGATCTTGTAGTTTAACCTCTGAAGTGGAAGGTTTGTGGCTGAAACATCAAGACTCCAACTCACAAAAGCACCATTCAAAAGAGAAAAGAAAAAAGAGGAACTGTTGCTTTTAAGTGACCCATACAGAATCAAAGAGACAAAGAAAACTATTTCTGTAGCTTCTGGGACTGAGCACAGGGTTGCTGCTCAGGTGGATCATTTCTGTCAGCTCCAAATGGATCATGTGCTAAATGAGCATAAAATGCTATATGGGAGCAATGCTTTGGAAGTTAAACTTTACTAGACAATAGCAACAATATTGGGAGAAAGAAAGAAACATTGGCTTTGCTTAATAACCACAGCAAAAATTAATAATCGGTAATTGTCTCCCAATCTCCTTTCTCAAATCTGAACAAGGCAACTGCATTAATCCTGTGGAATAGAGAAAAAGAAAGCCACAAAGACTTTAACTCCAAGCTATGCCTGAAAATATGGGACTGGGAAGGAGGGGTGGGTTTAATTCTTGAAATGAAGACTTCTAAATTTTAATATTGTTTTTATTTTCTTTCTTTAACTTTCCTTTTTATTTTTATTTATTTATTTATTTATAGTTGAAACATAATTGTACACATCTGTGGTGTACAGTGTTGAATGTCCATACCTATGTGCAATATATGAACCTCAAATCAGGATAATTACTGTATTTAACATCACACAATGTAATCTTTATTTTTTTGCCTATCAAATTTTTGCTTAACCCCCTTTCTCCTCCCTTCCTCACTTGAGGTGGCCAGTTCCTTCTCTCCTTTTGAAAGTTCAACAAATTATTGTGATGGTTGTTCCTTCCTTCCTTCCTTCCTTCCTTCCTTCCTTCCTTCCTTCCTTCCTTCCTTC
>NW_007773769.1:1841-4304 GCF_000696425.1 Galeopterus variegatus | reverse complement strand
TACATTCAACTTGACTTTGCCCATTTTATTTAACAGAGTTGGGACTTTCCCCCCCAGGTTCAGACTACAAAGTTCATGCATTTTTTCAGTATTTTCTTTGGGCTCAGTTTTGGGAGGAGAGGATTCCATCTTTAGGTAAAATGAATCCATTTGACACTATGAGATTAAAACATGTGAGAGGATGGAAAGAAGACTGCTTATGTTATTGGATACAGGTAAAGTCTCATTGTAGTTCATACCATCACAAAGAAGAAACCCTGATGTAACATTTAAAAAAAAATATGTATGTCACAAAAGGTGCATCAAAACAGTGCTTTGCTGATCTTATGGTGATAAATTCTCTACAATGACTAAAAAGGAAGTACTTCCTCTGGTTCTTTTATCTCTTCTGTACCATGTTCTCCCTAGAGCAAAGGAATGATAAAGCTAATCTAATTCTAACCAAGAAAAGAACACCTGCCTTAAGTTCAGTTCTCCTGTCAAACAGCACACATTTCACAGCCCATTTGCCCCTTTGCTCCTAAATGGTGCAGTGACCTAAACAAACAAACACACAAAATCTATCTAACCTCACAAGGTACCCATTGAGGAGCATGATGAGAGATAGGCTTGATGTTGGTTATTATGAATAATTCAAGGGAATGTTTTCTATATTTTGTTTCCCCCTTATGTTGTTTATAAGCTTAAGGGACAATTTCAAGATGTGAAAGACAGGAAAAGTTCTGAGCTTGTTTTCATTCCTTATGAAATGAAAGACTCAATAAAAGTTGGTTAAATGTTCAATGCATTTGCTACACTCCACCAGATCGTAAGTGTGTTGTGTAACTTTGGAGGGGGAAAAGAAAAGTACTAAGTCCAGTTGCTTTTTCAGACGTAAACATAGAGCTAGTTCATGGGTGCCTAAAATGCTTTGGTTTTGTCCTCTCAACAAAAAAGGATCAAATAATCAAAATGTCCTGTGCAATCAACAGTATCTTAGAATTATATTCATAGCTCTATCAGTTTCAGTCACCTTCCTTCTCACTTCTGGTAAGTTCACCTGATGATAAATGGAGCCACATAATGTCACATCACATAATTTAGACAAGGCTCAAAGAAGAACTACAAAAACAACCAAGTATTTAGAAAGTGTTTTTCAGAGGGAGAGTTAAAATAGCAGTCTTTTTCAGCCTGAGGAAGAAAGTACTGAGGGCTTTTTAAATAGTATTTTTGAAAACTGTGAAAGACTTTATGCAGTTAAAAGTTATCAGCGCGGGGTCGTGGTTTATCTAAATGGTTTATCTAAACAGATGTGGAGCTTCCCTAGAGCACAGATGCTCAGGTTGCACTTCACCCCAGAGCTACTGAATTAGAATTTCAGTAATGGGTGAGGGGGTGCGGCACAGACCTCTATGCTATTTAAGAGCTTCATTGATGTTCCGCATGCACAGCTAGGGTTGGAAACCAATGCACTTGTCACTTATTCTCCCATCACGACTGACAAAATAATGTGGGTGTTTGTAGACTCCTTAGGTTCCAGGGGCTCCTTGTCATGAAATGCTTAATACAGCTCGTGGGCAGTGGTAGTGGGAAGGTCCTAAAAGGAAGCTCGTAGTGTGCTCTAGGAGTGATGGTAGAACTCTCGTGCAGGATATTTTATTTCACTCTCAGAATAACCTCTTGAGAAAAATATTATTATCCCCATTTGATAAATGAAGAAATAAAAGCTCACAAAGGTTCAGTGGCTTGCCACACATAATAAAGCACAGTGACCAGGATTTGGATCCAGGACTGTTGGACTTCAAAACTTGTTCTGGAACATGGATCTGAAAACCTAAGGGAAATTGGAATAAAAATCCTACCATGTTGACTCTCACTGATATTAGAATAGAAGAGGGACAATTGGAGTAATTGATAACAGGCCTAATTTACTGATTTCAATATTTATTCATCCCAACAAACTATATGCTCACTTGTGTATTACCCATGCTTAGATAATACCATGACATGCAATTCCAACAAAAAGTGTTTTTTAGGAAGAACTTTATATTTTTTCTTTTTCTCACAACACTTAGAATTTCCTAATAATTCTGATTTTTTTTCATAGTGTCACCATCATCAAATTCAACCACCAAATCTTGATTCCCAGTGAAGTTCAGATTTTACTTGTCTTTTTATGTCATTTGATCTTGGTTCTTGCTATTGCCACAGGCATTCCTCATGTGTTATTAGACTGATAATGTAATTTTAATTAATTTTAGTTAGTTTTTATTAGCCTGGGTATCCCACGTTGGTCTTCCTTTTTTCTACCACCAGGTTGGCATATAGTTTTCGACTTTCAGGAAAAGGTGAATTCATGCCCAGAAATGGTTTTTTTTTTTGACCTCACTGCCATGTCCATCTGCTTAGCCATCTTTTGATAATTCGCATACACACACATCTAAATAAATACACTGGAGAATAACCACTATATATAATACTTTT
>NW_007773769.1:0-630 GCF_000696425.1 Galeopterus variegatus | reverse complement strand
TAGTTTCTAACATGCAGCCTTCAGGCACATAATATAGATTTCAGAAGGATTCCATCTGTAGTGCCCAAGCTCTGCCTAAGAAATTATTTCATACAGGTTCTTAACTGAATTTTTAAAGTATCTTTTTCTTTTTCCATAAAGTCAAAGCTGAGGTCAATAATCGTTCATATAGCTCAATTATGCATGAGTGGCTTTGAAAACAAATGTCTCTATATCCATAAATCTTGGATAGAAGACTTGTAAGGTGTTGAAAAATTTTGTTTTTAGACTCATGCTTTTTATTTTTCTGATTGAAATTTACCTTCAGAAATAAACATGTACATTTCAGGATAATATGATTCTGGTGATTCTTCCACAAAACTGTGTAGTGTAGTTCTAACACTATTATTGTTAATAAATTATATTTTATGTGGAGATATTTTTCTGATATGAATACAAGGTTATAATTGTTAGTGTCTAACATTCACTCTAATTTTTTTTCACTTTTTTAGGGGGAAAAGCACATTTTGCTGATATTAGGCTTATATAATGCATTAGATTCCTCTAATAACCTAGTTATGCTAGGTTTGGGATTTTAAACTTAAATTATCCTAAATAAGTGCTTTTCTGGATTTTAAAATAGGACTTTTT
>NW_007773768.1:1565-4304 GCF_000696425.1 Galeopterus variegatus | reverse complement strand
GGGCAGCCCCGCGTGTCCCCAGAGTGTGCGGTGACGGCGGGGTCCTCAGGGGACACGCGACTCGGGCCGTGGGGCTCGTGCGGGCGAGGAGCTGTGGTCCGTGTGGCCCCTGCCTCGTCTTTGTTCCAAGGGGGACCGTTTCTCCCTGAGTTTTCCACTGTATGAGAAGCTGGGTCTCAAATCCACGACCCTGTCCCCCCGGCGTGGCTCTTCCTAGGACTGGCAGTAAATCCCTAAATTTCAGTTCCCTCCTCGAATGCCGACTTTCCCCTTTAATATCACAGCATCATATCAACTTTGTTTTCCATGGTGAATTTTCAAACACGTACAGTATTTTAATTGTCATTTTTCCGGGGAGCCGTGGATGGTTTTCGGTACAAGATTTACTGATTGTTTATGGACGTTTTATGAGAGGAAAGCAGAAAATACCCACCTGGACCCACTATGTATAAATCCTTTTGCCTTTCTTCCCAGTATGTTTCCTATGCACAGACTTTCTATGGGAACCCCTTGCGTTAAGGTTTCCCTTTGGAATCTTTCCTGAGTGATCTGTCCTTTCAGGATAGTTCAGTAATGTGGTTTGTGGGGTCCCCAGTGTCTCCTTTCTTCCCAGGAGCCACCCGTTTTCCCCGAGTTTTCCAATCCACGACCCTCTCTCCCCCAACCTAGCTCTTCCTGGGGTTGGCAATAAATGCCTAAATTTTCAAATTTCTCCCTGTATTCCAAACCTTCCTTCCTCTCTCCAATGCACAGTGTTATTATGATTTGTCCTGTTAAATAAAATATATAGGAGGCCACTGGTTTGGGCTGAGCCCCATCACTAGTCCTAACAGGCCAAAACAAGACGGAGTCGCTTCATTTTTCCCAGGAAGGATTATTTGACTTTCCAAGAAATCAGGAGAGAGAAAGATAATGGCCAAGTCCCCAAACAGGCCAGTTTTAGACGGCATGATAACGAAGCCCCTTTGCTTTAACCTTTACAAGGAAAGTAACTTTGAAAGGAAACTTGTTCTTTTTGTTCTGTTTCTACTTTCTTCGGCCCTTTTGGGCCTATAAAGTGAACCTGTTTGCTCAACTCATCAGAACACTCATTCCACAGAATGAGGTGTTGCCTGATTCTAGAATCGCAAGTCAGAGTCAATTAGATCTTTAAAATGGTTGTAATTTCGTCTTTTGACAGTCCTCTATGTTGCATTTCAAGCAGCTGCACTATTTTAATTAACATTTTTTCCATAGAGCGATAGATGGCTTTTTTCAAAGGATTTATTTTTTGTTTGGAAATATTTCACATGAGAGGAAAGCAGAGAATAATCAGTTGGAAGTACATTCTAGAAAGTGTTTGCACCTCCCACTATGTTTTCTTGGCAGTTCTCGTACGGAAACTCTTTTGGCTTGAGATTCTTCTTTGCACATTTTCCTGGGTGATCTGCTCTTTCAACGGTTCCAGGTTAGGGCTGCCTCTTCTTGGATCTGTCACATTGAAAACATTTATTCACCTTATTTGAGTCTCATTTTTTCAGTAAATGTAAAATGTATATAACTGATAAAGCTTGAAAGACAATATAAAATATTTCCAAAGATGCAAGAAAGACATGAATATCAGGGGGAAAAATATTCCAGTATTACATTGCATTTATCAAAAATTTCTGTCTTCTTTTTTTCTTCCCATGAGCATGTGCAGTAAATTTCTGAGGTATCTTTTATTTTGGTGATTTCAAATGGAATTCCAGGCCTTAGACTTACAGCATCTAGAAGTGCTCAAATATGATTCATTGTTTACTAAACTATTTCTTGCTGTGGAAATAAGAATTAACAACTTCATTTTCTGCTTTCTTGTTGAACCAGTAAATATTCCTTACAGTTTTCTTCCCTTCTTTAAACATAAACATGGATTGAGTGATTTTTCTGGATTCTTTATTGTTTTATTTTATTTTATATTTTTTGGCAGCTGGCCAGTAAGGGGATCCAAACCCTTAACGTTGGTGTTATAATAAGTGTTTCTTTATAAAAACAAGCAAATGCATTTTTTTCTTAACTCATGTTTGTTCTTGTAATGAGTAGTTGGGCTCCACACTATTTGATGTTTGGCTACTGACAGCTTCGGTGTCAACTCTCTGTGTTTGTGTGCTACACATCTGGACAAGCTGGGAAACCTCGGAATCCCTGTTTGGACTGTGCTGAAGATTGAAACCTCTGAAGCCCCTGCCCTTGAGAGGAAACTCTCCTATTGCCCCACCCCCTACCACAGTAAAATCTCAGGCTAAGCTCCTTTCTTTGCTTTCAAGCCATTTCAGACCTGCTTGAGATGCCTGTCCTGCTCTTCCCAGAGACCTCAATCATTTTAGTAATAAGCCTTTTCATACCCTCTTGGCGTGATATGTTCCATAACCACACTGTCATCATCATCAACATCAGAACCCCACCTCTGCAGATGACCACGTTAATTGGCACAGTGTACAGGATGTCTGGACACTTGTAACTACCTTGTGGGTCTGTCTTCTTTTCCTTGAATTGCTGACCTGCTCTGCTTCCTTATGGCCAGCAAGCACTTTATGCTGCTTCTTGCTGGGGAGCTCCTGCTTTGAGCTGTTCTGCTCTAGGTTGCATGTTGAGCCCTACCAAGCCTCACAGACAGCCGACCCGTGTTGGCAATTTGGATGATTCTTTGGTGTTTGGAAGACAGAAGTATGAGATTGAAGCCTTCCTTAAAGTGGTCCTGAGTGGATGTCTTAGGTGGGA
>NW_007773768.1:0-842 GCF_000696425.1 Galeopterus variegatus | reverse complement strand
GACAGAAGTATGAGATTGAAGCCTTCCTTAAAGTGGTCCTGAGTGGATGTCTTAGGTGGGACCTATCTGTGTGTTAAGATTGAAGCTGTGACTGATGGTGGGTTGGCTCCATATGCAGGATGGGGTGAGGTGACAGGGGTGGGGATCTATTCCCTCTGTATGAGGTGAGCCTCCTGAAAGAGGAGTTATTTAAAAAGAGAAAGAGGTAAACAGGAGAGGGGGAAAGGCAGCCACTAGATGGCAGGCTGAGTCCATACTCCTGATAGCAGAGAGCTCACTAGGGCCTTTAAGTGCTGCTGCTGCTGCTGCATGTGCCTTTATCATTACAAAGATTCTGACCTTCATGGTTGGGGGCACAACACCCATGGCATCCTTGTGGCATAGCAAAGGGGTTAGTTCAAACCTGACTTAAACCAGGGATTCCTTCACACTATAAAGAAACCATTGGCCTCTAATCCTGATATGAGGCTCTCTGGTAAGAAAACATTTTTAAGTGCCAGGGTAAAGAGGACACGCCTTCCCCTGAAGTATATCCAAGCCAGGGAACAACAAGGGAAGAGAGGGGAGTGGGTTGGCGGTGGGAGGACAAAAGAAAAAAATACTGAAACAAAGGTCCACAATTTGATCCATGAGAAATCCAAAATATTCTAAAATAATTTATACAACAAAAAAAGTTAGAAGTTAATGGCTTTGGGGCCTTTACAATGAAGATGAAGGTTCTTAATTTATTAATTTTTTTTTAAGGATGACCAATAAGGGGATCTTAACTCTTGACTTGGTGTTGTCAGCACCACGCTCTACTAAGTGAGCTAACCGGCCATCCCTATATAGGGATCCGAACC
>NW_007773767.1:2862-4305 GCF_000696425.1 Galeopterus variegatus | reverse complement strand
CTCCACCCAGCACACTCACAGGAGAATTGGCCTAGCCAAGATATGGAACCAACCTAAATGTCCATTGTGGGCCAGCTGAATAAAGGAAAACGTAATACATACGTACAATAGAATCTTACTTGGCCATAAAAAGGAATGAAATTCTACCATTCACAGCAACATGGATGAATTTGGAGAAAATTATGTTAAGTGAAATAAGTCAGGTGCAGAAAGAAATACTGCATGTCCTCATTCATAAGTGGGAGCTTAAAAAGAAAGAAACAAAGAAACAAACACAATAATACATTGAACTTTCAGAAGGAGAGGACAGAACTGTGCTTATTACAGGAAAAGGGAGAAGAGGAGGGGGTCAGGGAGAAATTAGTCAATGGACACAAAGAATGAAGACATTTTGTAATAGGCCGTCACATATTGTACACAAGTACTGACCATCAACTCTGCACCCCACGAATAGGTATAATCAACTATGTTTCAATATTTTATTATTTTATTTTTTATTGAAAAATAAAATAATGAAATAAATACTTAGAGACAAATAAAAACAAAAACACAACATACTAAAACTTATGGGATGCAATAAAAATAGTGCTCAGAGGGAGATTCATAGCTGTAAATTACCTATATTAAAATATAAGAAATATTTCAAATTAACCTAATTTTGGACCTTAAGAAATAAAGAAAGGGAGAGAGAGAGAGGAAACTAAACCCAATTCTAGGAGAAGAAAGATAATAATGAAGATTAGGGTGGAGATAAGTAAAGAATAGAAAAGCAATAGAGAGAATCAATGAAACCAAAAGTTGATTCTTTAAAAAGATAAACAAAATTGACAAGTTTTAGCAAGATTGATAACAAAAACCAGAGAGGAGACACAAATAACTGAAATCATAAATGAAAGTGCACACAAATTAAAAGGATTATATTAGAATACTATTACTGTTTGTACACAAAAATTAGACAACCTAGATGAAATGGAGAAATTGCTAGAAGCACAAGAATTTATTAAACTAACTCAAGAAGAAATAGAAAATATGAACAGACATATAACAAGTAAAGAAACTGAATGAGTTATCAGAAACTTCCAAAACAGGGAAAGGGCAGGACCACACAGATTCACTGGTGAATTCTACCAAATATTTAAAGAGTAATTGAGGGCCGGCCCGGTGGCGCACTGCTACAGTGTGCCGCTTGGGAAGCGCGGTGGCGCTCCCGCCGAGGGTTTGGATCCCACATACAGACCGGCCGCTCACTGGCTGAGCGAGGTGCGGGCGCAACACCGAGGGTTGCGATCCCGTTGCCGGTCCCAGTCCGGTACGGGCGCGACACTGAGGGTTGTGATCCGTTGCCAGACACGAAAAAAGACAAAAAAGAAAAAAAAAAAGAGTAATTGAAATCGGTTCTTCTCATTGTACTTTAAACAATGGAAGCAAAAGGAATACTTCATA